>NW_006912284.1:0-37820 GCF_000523435.1 Bipolaris zeicola 26-R-13 | reverse complement strand
TCATGCACTGCCATCTGAGATGGCCAGTCTTGGCGAGATGGCACATCACGTGACTTCTCCAGCCCCGCGATGATCATTACCTTTTGACGTGGACGTCCATAGGCCTTCCGCTATCTCGTCACTTGTCAAGGAGAGAATCCTTCTTGTTACTTGTAACAAATACCCTCTCTATTTTCTAATCTAATTTAGAAAAGCTTAGCTATAACGCTAGCTAGGCCTCCCCTATCAAATAGCTATACCTAAAACAGAGCTTAGATAGAGTCGGAAAACAGAGGCACCGAACAGACCCTAAGATAAGCATGTCGTCCAGATAGGCATGTCGTCCAGATAGGCATGTCGTAGGTTGGCCGACGACGGAGGTGACAAATGGATCTGTTGCAACGATAATGTGTACGAGTATATAAGTCGCCTTGACAAAGCTGAGTTGGAGTACCCAGGGATCGTATTCATAGCTTCTACTTGATTGGAAAAGATGAAGGCCTTTGTGCAACTTGTTCCATTGCTTACGTCTTTGGCTATTGCATCGCCTGTCGATCTCACTCGATCACAGCTACACAGGCTATTCGTACGCCAGGACATCCAGACACCAATCAATGCCTCTCTTCCAAATGTCACAATATTCGCAACCGGAGGCACAATTGCCTCGCAAGGCAGCACAAACACACAAACAACCGGCTACTCAATTGGCCTTGGAGTCCAACAACTAGTCGATGCGGTGCCGGAACTGCTCAACATCTCCAACATTGCCGGATACCAGGCCTCCAACGTACCGTCTGGAGACATCAACGAAACAATCAGCTTGTACCTTGCGCACATGATCAATGAAGAGCTCGCAAAAGACGATATATCCGGCGTCGTCGTCACGCACGGCACCGACACGCTCGAGGAAACTGCCTTCTTCCTCGAGAGCACCGTCAACTCGACCAAGCCCGTCATCGTCGTCGGCGCCATGAGACCCGCCACAGCCCTCAGCGCCGACGGCCCACTGAACCTCTACCAAGCCGTCAAGCTCGCCGGCTCGCCCGCCGGACGCAACCGCGGCACCATGATTGTCCTCAACGACCGCATCGGATCCGCTTTTTACACCACCAAAATGAACGCAAACTCCCTCGATACCTTTTACTCGACCGAAGCAGGCCAACTCGGCGTCTTCATCAACCAAGTCCCTTACTTCTTCTTCCATCCCTCCGAGCCCGTCGGCCGCGTCGTCTTCAACGTCTCAAACGTCACCGATCTGGTTCCCGTACCCATCTTGTACGCCCACCAGGACATGCTGCCTGCGCTTTTCCCCGCCTGCTACGACGCCGGCGCAAAGGGTATCGTGTATGCCGGTGTCGGTGCCGGAGGTATGTCGAGCGCTGCAAATACAAATGCAGAGGCCCTGTACAATGCTACTGGCATCCCCATTGTTGCTAGTCATAGAAGTCCAGATGGTATGGTTCCCCCGCCGAATGGAGATCCCGATTTTACTATCTCTAGTGGGTTTTATAACCCTCAGAAGTCGAGGATTTTGCTGCAGTTGGCCCTGACGTTGGGCTGGGGCGAGGAGCAGATTAGAGAGTTGTTTGCGAAGGGGTATCTCATGCCTTGATAGGAACTCAAGTGACTTTATATATATATATATATATATATACATGATTAGACTTACGATATATGATGCTCAGTACCGTCTCCTTAACTATGATAGTATTTAACACATGCTCGCAATCATTTTTGTTAATGTCGAATCTATCGTTTTTCCAATGGAACAAAATCAGAAGTCAAGATTCGTAGAAATCGTAGCCTACATGTACAAAAAACAACCAGTCTCTACCTATGACAACCGCCAAGCAGCAGGAAAAAAAACGATAGAAGATGCCGACTATTGAATGATCTAAAAGCCTGACACTAGTCGCAAGAAGTTTGGAAAAACAGGTCTTGGAGATCCTCTAAAATACCCAAGCGAGCCATAAACGACGTTATCAAGTTATAAACTAGTGAGGGTCGGGTGCAGTACCTTTTTTTTACGCCAAACAATCCTTGACGTCGCCTTCCCCATTGCACTCGTGAGAAGAAAATGTAAAGGAATTGCGATCCCATCAAGACACCCCCTCTCCCTTTTCACATGTCTATATACCACTACCAACACTTCCCTGGCTATTCTCCCTTCGCGGCCCGCCTTCCATGCCTTCAAAAGCACTACCACGCCTCCCCAGGTTGAACATACTTCCCTCGCTACCCTGTCTTCTCCCGGCAATGCCACTAGGCCCTCCAAACGTACTACTCAACGTCCACCCTCCAGCCGCCGGGCTTGCATCTCTAATGCTAATCGCTGGGGGTAATCCTAGACTTGGTATCTTATCCTCGCCTACGGGTAAGATTCGTGGTGAAGGCGAAGGAGCGTGGCGGAGTCCTTCGGCGTAGAAGGAAGAGAGGAGAGAGATGTTGGAGCAGAATGCTTCTACTTCGTCCTTGACTTGTTCGGGGGTCAGCGAAGTGGTAGCTGCGAGGTGCGGCGTGGTGGCTGTAGACGATCTCTGTTCGTGGCTGGTGAGTGCGGTGTGTAAGAGACTAGCATCCTGGACTGGTCGAGCCAAGGGACTCGAAAAGGGACTACGATGGGGATTGCCACGCTCTGCTGCAGGTGTGGAAGGTATGCGACTGCTCTGGCTACCGTCCATTGTCGCTTTTTTGTGCTCATAAGGATCGACATGGCGAATCCTACTGTTGTCTTTGGCACGATTGTGTGCCAGGCGATTCGCTAGCAGCAAGAAGTTTCCTTCGTCGGTGATCTGAGCGAGTAGTCCTCCACTGCGATGAATGAATTGCGTATACTTGTAGTCTGGGGTACCCCAGGAATACGTTACTTCCACGTCTGGTGGAAATGCGCTCGCAGCTTCCATGTCAAGAACAAAGTTTAACCTCCGTAACAGAGCTTTATGATACACAAATTTGTCTGTCCTAGAGTATTGAGGAGAGAAGCTAGTCGAGTCCCACATATTCTCCGGCTGGGATTTAGGAGGCTGGAGTGCGAGCTTGACCAGATATGGAGACCGGAAGGGGTGATGGTCAACAATGTTTGCTACCTCGGCAATAGGGACTTCGACAAGTTTTAGGCCGTACTTTTCTACGCTTGTAGCCCAGGTAACAATGGCGTCTTCTATAAGCTTTGCCGTTACATTCATCCAATCGATGCGGATGTGGTAGCAATTGTCAGGGTTATGCAGACGATCATAGTGTAATGAGATAATCTCAGGGCGGTATGAACGCTTCCTAGGATCCACGTCGTAGCGCATAACGCGGGACAGAATGACTTTCTTCTTGGGAGGCTCAGCACGTGTTGGGGTTTTCTCGCCTTCTTGGGGAGAGTCAGAGTTTGTAGATGATGAATCCCCTGTGCTAGGTCGTGATTTGATGCTCTTCGAGATCAAAGGCGATGTCCGCGGCGCCTCTGACAGTGGCGTAGAAGGAACTGACTTGTCTGTCTTTCGCATGCCGAACCATCCGGTTCGCGACTCGACTCGAGGAGCCCGATATTCTGCCGCAATCTGGAAGAAGAAGTTGCCGTCACGGAATGGATGTCTTCGCTGCACATGCTGAATCAGGCCCTTGTGCATGAGTTCGTTTCCGAAATCGACAGCTTCATCTCTAGTTTCAATGTCCTTGAAATTCGAGAGGAGCCAGTTGGTTAAGTCAAAGCCCAAGAAGCAATTGTAGTGCAACTTCAAGTGCCATCGGCGATCAAGCATCTGAATGCCTTTCTCACCTTGCAAATCTTCTGCGAGCTTTTTGATATCAATATTCGATGTATGGTACTTCTCAGAGTCTGGGAAGACAGAGGTCTGAAACTCGCTGTCTGTATCTTCGAGTAAAGAATTGCCTAGTCCCGCCGCTACAACCGCCGAGGGATCGCGAGTGTGGTATTCAATTGCAAGGGGATTTGGGTCTTTTTGTTTCGAAGCATAAGAGGGCTGGGAATAACGCTCCTCTGGAGATATGAAACGAAATTTTTGCCACAACTGCGTGAGCTTTCGGATCCCCTCTAAACGTATCTCCTCCTCGGAGTCTTCAGTAAGCATTGGGAGTGGCCGCCTATGCACTGCCGGTATCTCAACAGGAATCAAGACGAAGCGCGCTCTCCAAAAGCGTAGGATTTCGGAAAACTCATCATGATAGCCAGCTAAGAATGTATCGATGATATTCCAATTGTATTCCCTTCGCGGTGGCCGTAGGATTACGTCTCTGGGGTCATAGGTGTCTTCAAAAGCCGTACGGATGTAGGGTCGATACGGAAAAGGCTTATCGACGCCGGCGGAGGACTCCAAAGCTGTCGTGGGCTTTCGGTTATAGCGTCTTACCTCTACCTCTCCACCTGCCACACAAACTAGTTGATGGATGCTATTTCCCACGCTCATAAAAACGGTGTCTCCATCGTTGGACATGTATTCAGGTGCTAGGATGCTAGCGAGGGTTTTCTCTTGTCGCCCTGAAAACTCTGCAACAGAAGAGCCCACAACAATCTGAAATCCGTGAGAAAGACGAAAAGCGATGAGCTCCTTGATTAGAGACTCCCTGCTCTTTGGAGCCTCCAGCATATCGTCATCTTCGTTTTGTGTAATCTTGTATGGACTCTCATTGTATTCCGATGCGACTTGCTCGATAGTAGGGAACCACTCATGAGTCAAAGGGACAGCGGCGGGCGAGCACAACGACCTCCATTTCACGGTACCGGTTCGTAGCGTTCTGGGGAAGACGTGATGCCAGCGCCGATATTGATTTTTGGAGTTGATGTTGTTCTTCTTTGGATTACAAGGATTGACCAAGACTGCCCAGGGCGAGATGGCACTTGTCGGGGACAGGGTTCGTGGAACATCTCTCGCACCTCCGCTAGAAGACAGATCTGGTTTCGGTCCAACATGCTCCCCCGTCCCGCGAGCACCCGCAAGAAGAAACGTGGACCCGGGATCTCGAACGGCCGAGCTAGATTGGGAAGGAATAGATGGTTTGTTGAATCGCATACCTCTGACAGTCTCAATAGAACGGCTAGCCCGATCAGAAGCGAGCGACTCAGCTGACACAGGGCCAGCGCGAGATGCGGGTTTGATGGCAATAGGCTGTGAAGCTTTCTCTGTAGAAGTATGGCGTGTGCTAGCCAACCTTTCGGCAATGACCCCCTTTTGGTTATTCTCAACGGTCAGCATGGCAGGTTTAACCTTACCTTGGCTGATATCGATAGTAGCGTCTCCGAGGGTCGGTTTGGCTGGCGTTGCTTTTCCACCGAAGCTCATCTGTCTTAGAAACCAGTTGGAAGGTCTACTTTTTATCTCGGCCTTGGTTGAAGTGTTCGTTGCCGCGCCAGTGAGAGGAGGGAGACCGGCTCGCCTTGAAGGAGACACTCCTCGGCTGGGTGCAGGAGAATGCTTTGAGGTGGCCTGCATGGAAGGACGATGGCTTTGAGAGTCCTCAGAATCTCCTCTTTTGTGGGATACTGGACGCCCCATACTGACACTGCCTCTTGCCAAGTTCTTTTGCCGTTGCAGGATGTCAGCACGTGGCATGCCTTCGACTTTGTGATCAGACATGCGATAGACAGTACCACGTGGAGAATGACTCTCAACCTCTTTTGTCTTCTCGCGCATAAGTTGCGGGAAGTTGTTTTCAGGCGGTGGACGGGCGGTTTTAGGAATCGACGGGCCGACACTGCGGAATGAAGAAGAAAGTTGAAAACTCCTGGATAGTTTAGGTGAGCCACTGGATAGCTGGTCGCTCAGCCTTCTTTGATGTGCTTGATACTCTGATACAGGGTGTCTTTCCATGATTGGAGAGAACACGCCATTGTCATATGCTTCCATCCAGTTCTTGTATGCAGTTCTACCTTCGTCTAATTGGTCATTCCCATACTCTTTGTCCCCTCTTGAAGAGTAAGAGCCTGCTCCCGTAGTCGAGCGTTTGACTACAGTGACTATTTTCTGGTCATCCTCGTCTCGGTCGAACGATTCACGCAGATGGTGTGGGTACATTGGGTCCTCTTCCAGGTACGGAATAGCAACGTCTCCCATTTCATTCTCCATAACACCCATCATTTGGAGTTCGAAAAGACGACATCTGAGGGAGAAGATGCGACCTTTTTTTCGAGACTTCTTCACGATTTTGTCGGCTTTTCGAGGTTTTGTAAGCTCCAAAATCTCTTCAGAAGTGCCGGACCAGAAAGAGATATCCACCCAATATGGCATTGCGAATCTCCAGTTGTCTGTAGCTTCTGTGGGGTTGTCTATCGGTATGTGCTGCATGGTGGAGGTGCGAGAAACGGAACCAAAGATAGGCTGACTTTGGCGGGGAGTTTGATCCTCTTCAGTCCGCGATATTCCTACAGGTGCACGATGTTTCTCTTGCTCAGCCTTCAAGTCGGAAACCGAGCGGGGGGTTTGATACTTGAAAAGAGGTACGGAATGAAGTGGCATTGGTGAGAGGCACACCAAGTCAATGCCGATGCCCGATCCAATAAGTGTATCTGTAGTCAATTTGAGCATGTTGTAGTCCACCTCGAAAACACCTGTTCCAGGGCTAACGACTATAACGGAGATACCTGTTCGAACGAGGTCGCGATCAATATAGTCTTTGGAAAACTGGGCTGCGGCTAGGTTAATAGCTTCAAGAATATTGCCTTGACTTGCAGATGATGGTCTTCCAGCGACGACGAATTCAGACATTGGACCATCCACACCTGCATCATCTTTGTTCGCGACTTGCTTGACAGGTTTGCGCACAAGAGAAACTTCGCGAAGGAACATTCTAAACTCTTTCTTGAGCTGATACAAGATGTTGATCCAGTCACCACTAGCCATGTCGCTCACAACGACCCGATAGTAATCCCTGAAAGTGCCCGAATGCGAATCAAAGTGCGTGTCGCTTGTCGCTCCCTCGAGATGATCAGCTACTAATTCGCCGTCGTATTGCATTCGAGTAAAGAGGATGATGGTGACAAGATGTCGTGCGTTGATTCTCAACCATCTTTTAAAAAGATCCGGGAGGAAGCCGCTGACGACTTTGTTGAACATGATCTCTCCGGCGCCTTCGGTATCAAAGTCCCACATCTCCCGAGACATCTGGATAAATAGGGTGTAGCGTGCCGATTCGCTGCGAAATATGGGTTTGGACTTGGGCGAAAAATAGCCAGAATGGACAGACTGGCCATTGATGTAGATGTGCTTGATAGTAGCTTTGATGGTCCCCATGAACAGTAGCCTCTGGCCCCGGTAAACGGTACGTTTGCTGAGCTCGGAGATTGCCATGCGCCACATATCTGCACGTGCGAGGTACTCATCACGAAACACGATTTCTACATGATGGGCTTCATGTAGGTCTTCATCAGCCTCGGTCACCACAACTTGCATTCTATTGCGGAATCCGAATACCTTGGCAATGCGCTCGGATATAGAGACCTTAGCTAAGTCAGTTGTGCCTCGTGCCAATATCAGATGTCACGTACCTGCAGGTTCGGATACTTTGACTTCAAGTCTGGAGAAAGAGGTTTTGGGACAAAAACATAGGCTTTGTCCGCGTCGACGTCGCGGCCACCGGGAATAGTCGATCCATTCTCATCGAGGGTTATCGTGTTCGAGTCTCGACGATGTCTCCTCGGATAGCCATGATTGTGGCCATCTCTAGAAGATGTATCGTGTTTGTGTTGTGCACCATCATGCTGTGCGCTCTTCGGTCCTGCATGGAAATTGCGAATGGCGTTGTCTTCCTGTATGGCTACTATCTGAAGCAAGGAACCAGCACCGGTAGGGACCTCGGGAAATTTCTCGCTGTTAAACACGATTTCATCTCTTGAGAAGTTGTCGTCATGCGTCCATAGGGTACACACTTTCTGCACTCGGGCCTGTTGCGGATGTGATGCGGACTTCGACATGATTCTTATTGATGTTGCGGAGGGTGGCTCTAGCTATGCGCTGGCTCACGAATGTTTGCATTTTACTTATCCAAACATGCTGAACGTGCGTCCTTCCATTATTTGGGATAACAAGTAATGACCAATGGTTCAAGAGCGATATCGCAACCAAAGGTGATGGTGTGATGGTCGTGTCGCGTCGCGGCCTGCGACATACTGTGAAAGAGCGCCAAGGCGCTACAGTCTCTTTACGTAAGCCCGGATAACGCGCTATGCAGAAGCGGCGACTTGACTCTACTTGGAGCACAACCTGTTTATGAATTGTCTATGCTAAAATACGAGCGATGTATCATAGTAAATACTTCCAGGTTGAAATATTTGACAGGACAGGTGCTGTATCAAAGGGGAATATCAGGCGTGAAGAGAACGGTTTTTAGGCATGATTCACAAGGAACGGGCGTTTGGTCTGCAGCGCATCTGTTCCTGTCGAACACAAGCAGTGTATGACAGTCTTCTCGCATACCTAAACGTTCTCAACCCTTGCCTTCATCTCTTCTAAATCTTCACCCTCAACACTGTCCTGCTTCTCTTTGACAAACCTTTCCAGTGCCCCATCAATCTCGTCTGTTCCATCGACAAAATCAAGCCATCCCTTCAAACCGTCCTTTTCCAGGGCTCTAACTATCACCTCGGCAACCGTCGCACGACTGACCTTTTCTCCAGCTCCAATCCTGCCCATTTTTACCTTACCAGCTGGCTCCTCGGTCAACGTACCAGGCCTCAAACTGATACCGCAGAAGCGCTCGTTAGCTGGCACGCCCTCCTTTTCTTCTTTTGCTAAACGATCATTGGATAAGACGGTAAGAACCTCATCAGCTGCAACTTTGGCTTTGTAATAGTTCGGTAGGATCTCGTTATTGACTTTTTGTGCAGAATCCCAGTCCTCGTCGTTCCACCAGGGCGCGCGGCCGCGGCGGGAGGCAAGGTAAGATACATTGAGAAACTTTTTGACAGAAGGTGTGTGAATGCTGGCTTTTGTAAAGGCAATGGCTGCGTCGCGGTCGATTGCGAAAGTCATTTCTGCGCCGCCTTTCCCTCCAGCACCTGCTATGCGGTCAGAGTGTCTCCATAACCCTCCAAAGGCCCCATTTCGTTGAAATCCTAGCCAGAGAGACCAAAGGAAAGGAAAGATGAACATACCAGCACTCCATACAACCCAGTCAGGCTTCACCTGATCCAAAATAGTCTTTGCTTTCTTCTCATCCTGGACATCTGCAACGCTGCTGACAAGCACACTTAGCTTGCCGGGCTGACCCTGACCTAACTTCTCTATGGCGGGTTGCTGTGAAGCAGTACGAATCATGCTTGTCACATTCCACGACTTCGCTAATAGAAGGGGTGTGAGAAGCTGAGCAACCTTGCCGTGGCCGCCGATTAAGAGCACGTTGTGTGTCATGATGGTGGGAGTTGCCAAACAATATTTGCTTAGAAAGGATCGCGAAAATGAGGAAAGAGGATGTAGAATTTATTCAGAATATCACAGGAAGAATTACTTCAGACGATGGAAGTCAGTCAACGTTTGTAGGCAACGCCGGCACATCGATCGTTGCTGGATGCGGTGCTGATGCAATTGCCAAGATGACGTCGTGCGCGTCTTGACCCTCCGAATAAGCGCCGATAGACTGAATGCTTTGTAAGGAATAAACTTCAACACTGCCCATTTCGATTCCGATCAACAATGCGTATGAGATCATCACGTGGTAAGATTAAAGCAGAGCTTTTGTAATATGAAATGTATTGTTTTGAACTTTTTTGGGTCGTTTCGGGGCACATTGCAGGAGTACCGGATGTTTGGTGCCAGTGCTAAACGGCTGTGAGAAAGAAAGAAAAAAGAAACAACTGGTGGACCGAGAAGTTTTCTATGGACGGGTAAAGCAAAAGGACCTTGAATAACAGAACAGTCGGTGCAGGCACGACCAAATAACATGAATAAAGGGATATGGGTATTTACGACATTACCGGGCCCCTAGGGCCAAAAGAAAACACCTATGACGCCGATGAATGCTTGAAATATATGCTGCTTGGAATGAAACAGTTATTACACCCGAGTCTCCAAGCTACAGAGAGGTTCGTGCGAGGTATATATGTATGTATGTGTGGGGTTTTGAGGGCGTAGGAAAGAATTAGGCCTTATGTGCCAGGGCCAGTTGGCTTGGATTGTTCGTCGGCGTGACTGGAGAAAGGCCCTACGTTGAAATCGGGTGTTGTTTCTATGTTTTGGCTGGGAGGACCGCGGTACTCACTCGCGTCAGGAGCAAGGATGGGATCGGTCGACTTGGTGTCAGGGTGAACTTCGATACCATCTTGAGCCTCGAGATCTTGCTTCGTGGTATTGCGGCTGAATTTGATGGAGTCGTTGTCACCACTGCCGCGGTCAATCGGTGACCAGCCTCCAATGCTGCCTGCAACGATACCAGCCATGACAGTCGCCGGACCAAACGCGGAATTAGAACGGGACCTGGCGCGGCGACGACTACTGGGAGAAGGTGGGGCATGAGAACCGTCATCAGTTTGGACGCCATTATTGGGAGTACCGGGTAGAGAGTGACTGGATCGTGATCGGGTAAAGATTTCCCTGGGATGTTGCACCTTGAACTTGATAGCACTGAGACGGCCGCCGCGGACTTTTCTGAGAAAGGCAAGTTCATCGCGAACCTCCAGTAGTCCTTGGTTCCAGTAGTAGTCGTCATCTGAAACGACAAGCTCGGGAGTTTGCTTGCGCCTGAAGAAGTCGGGAATGCATTTCCTGATAAGCTCATCAGGTATCAAGCGAACAATGACACCGACCGGTAGAGACAGGAAGCCCAACACTATTGAGTAGCCCCATTGAGGGCCGTTGAGTCTCGTAACCTTGAAAGCTTCGCCACCGACAAATATAATCATGGTCTGACCTCCAATCATAATGCACAAAATGATGATAAAGAACCAGTTGTGGGTAATGCCTTCAAATACATTGAAGCGGTTGTCGAGGCGGCGGTTGTTGAGAGCGTTGAAAATTTGCATCCAGACAAAGGTGTTGAACACCAAAGCAGGTAATTGCTGCTGCTCACGCGGGCTATGGTAACTGAGCATAGATTCGCCGGCAAAGAAGAGAATAAACGTAACAACCAGCTGGTAAATTGACTGCCCGATGATCATTTTCCACATGCGCAACGTGATCAAAGGTGCGGATTTAGGGTCAGGCTTGCGGTCAAGAAGACTGCGAGTGGGAGGATCAGTTGCGAGCGCCAGAGCGGCAAAGGTATCCATGATGAGATTGACCCAAAGCAGTTGGACAGCAGTCAGCACAGATTGCTGGTCGCTACTGGAAACAGCGGAGACGAAGGTGAGAAGTACAGCCGTGATGTTGACTGTGATTTGAAACTGCAAGAACTTCTTGACAGCGTCATTGACAGCACGACCCCAGAGCAGCGCCTTTACGATGGACGCAAAGTTGTCGTCCATGAGAATGATGGCAGAAGCTTCTTTCGCAACCTCAGTGCCCGCGATTCCCATAGAGAAACCGACATCGGCAGTTTTGAGCGCGGGTGCATCGTTGGTTCCGTCACCAGTGACAGCTACTGTCTCACCAAGCTCTTTGAGGCGCTTGACAAGCTTGCGTTTATCGTCTGGGCTGGACCGGGCAAGAACACAGAGCTTGGGAATGACGGCATCCATGTCACGCTTTGACAGTTTACGGAAAGTAGGGCCCTCCATAACAACACCGCCAGGGACCAGGATTCCACAATCTTCGGCAATTGCCTTGGCAGTCAAAACATTGTCACCGGTGACCATACGAACGTAAACACCGGCATGTTGACAGTCCTTTACAGCCTCACGAACGTTGTCTCGCAGAGGATCCTGGATACCGACGATGGCTAGAAAGATCATTTTCTTGGCTATATCCTTGAAGACAGCTTGGGTCGGGTCATCCTCATTCTTGGATGATTCGGCGGGCGGCCAGCTTTCGAAATCGCGGTAAATGAGGCCGATGGTTCGTAAAGAGCGGGATGCGTAAGTTGTGATGATGTGCTCGAGTGCTTCGCGGTTGTCGGCAGTCATGGGAGCCTCGATAAGTTCCTTGTTGGCGTCGGTGACGATCTTGTCGCACATTGCGAGCAGAATCTCGGAAGCACCCTTGACATACATACGGTAGCGACCATCGCTTAGTTTAGCGACGGCGCCAGAACACTTGATTGCAGAGTCGAAGGGGATCACCTGGACGATGTTGGCGTTGGCGCGCTCCTGGGCAACATTGCCCAATCCCAGGTAGTCACGTGCAAATCCGAGCAAGGCTGTCTCAGTTTTAGAGCCGATGAAAGGATCAGGACCTCCAGTCTCGCCTTCGAAAGCGGTCGTGTTCTGGACAATGGATTGCAGAAGAAGGTCCTTGACATCGCGGTTCAGAGTCTCGACGAACTCCGTGGCAGACACATCGTTGGGATTCTCAACAGGAGACTGAGATACGTCCTTGCCCTTGGCTCCATCGTCAATTGGGGATACTGAGGATGCTTTGAGTTTGGAGTCGCCAAAGCGGAGAGCAGTTCCTAGGGAGCCAGCAACAACAGTCATCTTGTTCTGAGTGAGCGTACCAGTCTTGTCGGAACAAATGGTAGTGGCATTACCCATAGTCTCGCAAGACCGGAGGAGGCGGACCAGATTGTTGTCCTTGAGCATACGCGTCGTGGCGAAAGCCAATGCAAGGGTAACAGCTAGCGGAAGACCCTCGGGCACAGCGACGACAATAACCGTAATGGCGACGATGAGGATATTGAGGAAGTTCTGACCCTTCTCGGCCGGCGTGTCGTCGCTGCCCTTGAGCCTGACCAAGAACTCAATGAATAACACAACGAAAAGCAACAAAGCCGCAGCTCCACCGAGTTTGGCGATGTATGTTGCGAGCACGTTGAGCTTGTTTTGGAGTGGTGTGACTTCGCTGTCTTCGCGAAGAGACATCATGGTCTTGCCGTAGCTGGAGTGTACACCTGTAGCCGTGACCATGAAGGTACCTACGCCCTCGGAGACCTTTGCACCGGAGAGGATGAATGGATCGACCTTCTTGAGGTTGTCGTGTCGTTCAATGGCTTTGTAGGCCTCGTCGCCAGATATCTTCTTGAGCAAGTCAGATTCTCCAGTGGCCGAAGACTCGTCACACTTGATTCCGTGACCTTGGATAAGGATACCATCGACGGGGATCATGTCACCAGGCTCCAGGTTGACAACATCTCCGACAAAGATGTCGTAGACAGAGATTTCGCGAGTGGTTCCAGAGCGGATGACCTTGATGGTTCGGTCTTCCTTCTTGCGGTTAAGTTTGACGAACTGACGCTCTTTTTGCCAATCATTGGCAGCGCCAACTACGACGACAATGACAATGGCAACAATAATGGCAACACCTTCGATCCACTCTACGGCTGGCTCACCTGGCTTGTGCTCTACACCAAAAGTTTGGTATAGACCGAGAGCAAGTGAAATGACAGCGGCGCACGTCAGCAAGATAAGAACTTTGTCGTTGTAGGCCATCCACGCGAGTTGAAAGATATTTTTAGGTTTCCTGACTGGAAGTCTGTTGTCACTAAAGATGCGCTTTCGGTCAGCGAAAGCATTCTCCTTGGACCCAGTGGGTGTGCTATCGGTATGCGCAACAGCATTCGGTGATGACTTTTGCGCAGTCTCGGTAGTACTTGGTGTCGTTGCTTCTTCAAAAGTGACGACACCGTCCAAGTGCTGCTCGTCGATGCTAAGTCCGGCCTTTCGGTCGGTCCGAAGACCCTTTTCCAAGCCGTCAAGGCCTCCGAGAGCATGGAAGGCTGATAACTGAGGGGTGATTAGCACAATGAGGAGGTTGCTCAGAGACAACAACTTACGCTCTTGGGGTTGTAGAGTTTGGCCAGCTGGCCGGGCGAGAAGGCAAACTTGTTGTTTTCAACTACAAAGTCTGCCTCTGTGCCTGGATCTGGTTTCAGGGCATCCTGGTCGTTCAAGACTTCGGTGGGTGCTAGCTCTCCCTTGAAAGCATCGCCCTGCGAAGAGGCGACATATGTGCCTGAACTGTTGGATTCACCATTCTCGGTAGCCGAATCCATCGAGTTGCCTCTTGAGCGAGCGCCTGGAACATTGAGTAGGCCAGCATTGCTGGTCCACGTTGCGACGGGCGAGCTAACATTGTGAGGGCTCGTGGGCCTGCTCTCTCTGCTTTCAAAGGAATTGGCGCCGCGCAGTTCCTGCGAGGACGACGTTCGCTGGGTAGGCGATGGGTTTTCGGAGGTTGCATTTGGTGGGAATCTGTGGCTGCCGTCCTGGATATCGGCCAGAGGCACGGGATTGCTCATGTTGGCGTCGCTGGCGGCAGACGTGTCGATGGTGATGGTTGGGGCCCGCGGTCTTGAAGGACCGCTGTGTGCCTGTTCGTTCGCCATGGCAACAGGCTGGGCGGCGCAAGGCTGCAGTAGTGCAAGGCGGTAGGCTGTGCAAGCAGGCAGGGAAGCGATGGGTGTAAGCCGTAAGGATGTCAGGTGTGTATTTCCGGTGAGCTTGCTAGATTATGAGGAATAGTGCATGCGGAAAGAACATGCGGGTTATAAAGGGCGTGGCCAGAGGCGAGAGTAGGCGGTGGTTGAAGAGTGAAGCAGACGAGAGCAAAGAAACAGGCACAAAGAGCCAAAGAACGTGAATGGTCCTGGGTGGAGGCAAGAGCCAGTGGGTGAGGCCCAGCGACTAGGATCTGGTACCAACGGCTTTGTTAGCACCTGGTGGCCGTGGTAGAAGGCGTGGTGCGCGGCCAGGGCGATGGTGTGCTTACGGGACGGGGCCAGATGGCGGGTAGAGGCGATGGATTAGCGGAGGATGGAGTGAGTGAGTGATTGATTGCTTGATTGATTGATTGATTCGGTGAGTGGCTTCACCGAAGCTGGCTGGTGGATGGCGGGAGGGGGGCTATGTCACCGGGGGCTGCGCGCGTCCATTCGGGCGTGGATTGTGGCTATGCTGGAGTGGAGGAAGGTGGTGAAGGGCGAGTTGTGGGTGGCAACCAAGGCACGACAGGCGAGGACCACGGACGATCAGAAAAAAAGAGCGGAAAGGCAAGTGTTTCTTGCTTCGCGAGCAGAACAGGCCCGGCAGAACAAGGCGCATTAAGGACTGCCTGAGGCGTGTTTTCGTCGAAGCTCAACCGCCCAAGGATTGGCATGCAACCAAGACAGACACAGCCCCATCTAGCGTCGTCTTGCTCGCACGCGCACAGACTCCCGCCAAGTCCGTCTCTGCAGCCATGGCCATACGGCAACACAGCGACACGACTGCAACCAACGACACCACGTCACTGGCCAACGCCATCCCTTTTGCTTGCACTTGCATGCCGCTGCTGCTGCTGTGCTGGCTGCGTGTCCGTACATGCATTCATACTTACATATACAAAGTACATATCCAAGTACTCCATACTACACGCTGCTGACTCATTTCCACCCCAGCCCAGTCCAGCCCAGCCCAGGATACTACATACTTTTACTTATTACTGACTTTTGTACCACAATCATAGAGTGACTACATCTACGCATCCGTACTAGCATATACTGCCGCTGTAAATGCTCCATTTACTCCATGTTCACAACACGCTGCCGCTGCCCCCCCCCCCCATCGCCCCATCGCCGTCAGTGCGTCATCTTGCCGTCTCCTTTTTCTTCGCCTGGCCCATGCCTCCACCTGCATCGCTCTCCACAAGCATTCGTTTTGCTCCTCAGTGCTCATCTCTCCACGACAGTAGCCGCAACCGCCGCCTAGCCGCCTTCTCAGCCCTGGCCGCACACCTGGCCAACAATATAGCCTCCACTCATGCCCCCGGCTTTGTTGGCCCGCAGCCCTCGCGTTCCTGAAGATCAAAGGCGAGTGTGGGTGCGTAGGGGAGAGGCCAATCTCCGAGCAGCCAAGAGCCGAAGTCCTTGGCTGCTGCCAGCCCATCTCCCGCCCGTCGAGCCAGCGTCGACGTCCTAGCAGTCGAGCGTCACAGATTCCGCTTCTCCATACCTGTAGTACTTGAGTGTATTCCAGCCCTCGATGTGCGCCTTGCCTCTTCCAATCGGTCCGCCCTGCTTTCTCTCGCCCTCACCAGATGCCCAATCTGCGCGTGATGTGGTAGCGTCCACTACCTGCAACAATGACTCGCACTGCAGTTTGCATACTTGCGTAGTACACGCTCGATACGGATACCAGCCAAACATTGGCACAAGCCACGAACCCTCAGGCTGTCACCAAGCAGGCTAGTCCTACGCACTCATGCCAATTGTACGCATGTGCATATCCAAGTACATACATGGGAGATGCAAAGCCAAGAAGAGCGCAAGTGACATTTGAGTACATCCATGATGCATGCATACAACTACGAAACCTAAGCTTCTTACACCCGTCCCTCGAGGCTTGCTGAACACAAGATCTTTACGTGCTTTGCAAGTTCACATGCCGGCTGCCCCGGCTCTTGGCATCATCGGCCTAACTAGTCCAATGCCTGCAATAGCAACATGTCAAACAACCACGATCGCTAGTTTCAGGCATAGAGGTAAGAAGTCAGCAAGCTGTGTATTTGTCTAACATGGTGCGCTATTTCAGCGAGATATCCAAGGCACCGGCCCATGTGGAAGCATGTCTTGCTCTTGCCCACACGCACCAGGTCTGGTCCGGGAAACGGTCGACTGGCGCCTATTAAGCGCTGTTGTCATGGCTCAGCCAATCAGCATGCGCGCGCACCAAAGAGACCGTTTGTTATCCAACCACCATCCTTACCCCACCTGCCCAAAGGAGATACCCTATCGACTATCTACAATATGTACACAGAAGTGTAGTGTATACATACATGACTTGAAAAGGAACCAGTCTTCTTAGTGTATACACGCCTGGGCCAAGGTGGACCCCCAAATGACGTTTCTGCCATTCATGTTTCTCTGTCGACTCAGACACACTCCATTCTTCATTCTTTACACATGGTTTGGAGCCAACAAAGTTTTCAGTCGTACACCACAACCGCTGCGATAGCGTTGTACCTGCATCTCGACCCCAGATCTTCGTGGCTTATCCAGATACACATGTCCTGCAAGTAAGCGCCTGGCGGCTTATTACCCGTCAACGGCCATCTCAACCAACATGGCCGATGACGTCAACCTCCCCAACAATGGCTGCTACAACATGTCCTTTCGAAGTATTTGCAAAAAGAACAGCCGCTAGAGAATATCCCAGCATCCAATCACATGCAAAGCAATAGCTAGCATCAACAGAGGTATGCAGTCGTGCAAATGCATTCCCCTCATCAACTAGCAGGCCCAGATATACTCTTTTAGCCAAGCAACGCATTTGCCAAGTTGGTTTTGATTGCATACGCCTCTCAAACGAGCATACACACATCTGTATCGTAGTATGCATATACATCACCTGCTGTTCTACGACAGTCGCGCTGTATCACTATCCTTGCCATAATTTCTGTGCAGATCTCTGCCTCTCAAGTGACCACGGAGCTTGAAACTTGAGTCCTCGCCGGCATCTCGCCACCATGCGCAAATCATATGTTTGCAAACTTTATCCACACGACGTAAAACGTCATCATACCCCAGCCCGCCAAGCACATGGCAAAGACAGAAACAAGATCCTCTCGTGGCCAAGACGCTCGTCCCGCACTTGATGTTTTCAGGAGTCGTTCTCGTAGCAGTACCGAGCCACGCCAGGACTTGCATTTTGGGTCACCAGGCTGAACCCGGTTAGCCCCATTGCCTGGCTTTTGCACTGCCCGCCATCTCGCCCCTCGACCAATACTACCCAAGCCTATCAAGCGTCACCGAACCATCATTTTGCCCACAGTCGATTACCTTCAGCTTTCATCATCGTTGGACGTCTCCGGCACCCGCTTCTAACCGTTGCTACTTGAAAAGATTGGCGTACCGGCTGTTGTGTATCTAGACCTCTATGCCCAAGGACAAAGACCGTAATCCGTCACCTTTGGAACTAGATCGTCAATTTTTCAATAGTGTTCAATATGTACACTTGCCACAGAACAGCCTCTTTCCATTTGCCCTAGCACTAGTGCCTATTGTAATACTTACTTGAAATTGAAGTATTGTTGCCATGTCCACTCACTACATCTCGAATTAGGTAATGCAACCCCATATCCCTTGTCCTCTTGAACCACTATGAACCAGCTTTGATGCATTTTCTAAAACTCCAGACTGTTTGCCGTCCGCACCCGCTATGGATCATGCGCGTACACCGCAACGTCTCAAACCAGATGTTCAAGTTCTCGCCGTCCCGCTCTACCTTCCTGCACTGCCTCACCGCCCCCCACTCCGCTTGTGCAGCACACCCGCACAACCCAATCCTCGATCCCATCTTATCACACTGCATTACATCACCGCTCATTCTCTTCGCCATCCTCGGAGATAGGCTGTTTCTTCTTCTTCAAGTGCGGTAATTTAATCGCAAAAACTAGTGCATTGACAATGACAAACGTGGCCACCGCCGAGATGAAGACTAGACGCAGGCTACGACTATAGGCTTCAATGACTGTAAGACAAGCGTTAGTACTGGGGCTGTAAGGCGCTCAATTCGATAAATGAGGGGCCACGTGGATGACGCGTTGCAAGGTACTAGGGGATTATTGGTATACGAACCCTGGCTTTGATGTTTGACGTCTAGGTCAACTATGCTGCGAACTGAGCTGCGGACACGTTGGATGATCTGTGTGGGCTTGTTAGAAAAGGTTCATTCCGTGTGTGAATTCGCCGTCTCATCTTCGTCTTTTCCATTCATCCAGCTCGTGGTGTACGTTCTGCAGCACAAAAACCAGATGCTCTCCTTGACGCTTTACGTTGTAAATAGAAAGAACAAGGGCTATGCCACGTACCTTGGCCTTATCATGCCCAGTGACCAGTCTATCGAGATATGTTGCCAACGCGTTCTGCAAGATGAGACTGCTCAGTGACACTCCCATGACGATGCCCAGGCTACGCCACAGAACGAGTGTGCTGCTCATGACCGCCTGATCTTCCTGAGTGCTTGTCGCAAGAACAGCGAGACTTGTTGCTGGAAAGCTCAAGCCTTGACCGATGCTTGATGGGACTAAGAAGACAGTGGCGAGCCACTTTGGCACATTGAACATCAAAGAGAGACATGTAGCACCCAGCAGCATTGATAGTGAGCCAACGACAATAAGCCACTTCATGCGACCCGTGGCAGTCATAATGAAGCCAGCCGACACGCCACAGACAGTTAGCGCAACTGAAGGACCGGCAAGACGGAAGCCTGATACGGACGCACTCTCGAGCTCGACAGCCTGGAAATACAATGGAGCGTTGAACAGGATTGTGTTCATGCCAATCTGAGCGAAAAAGTTGTTGAAGACGAGATTGCCGCGTGGTTCGCTGAATAACATGGGCAGCGGCATGACTGGCCGCGTAGCTCTCGACTCGACTCTGATGAGCACGACACCGGTAACAAGTGCTACTACAAGTGAAGTAATAACAAACCAGTGTTTCCATGCGTAGACGTTGCCTCCAAGATTCAGACCTAAGATCAGAAATGCAACAGATATGGTCAGCAAGACCGACCCTGCTATATCAAAGCCATTCATTGCGTCTCGGAAGCCCAATCCAAACCGTTCTGCTAGATTGGGCCCAAGATTAGACGGCGTCATAACAATGGCGTTGATCAGGAGGATGAGAATGACCGGTACCTGCAGAGCAAAAGTCATCCGCCAACCTAACTTGTCGCACAAAAATCCACCAAATGCAGCACCACAGGCAGATCCACCTCCATAAAAGAGATTAATGTATGCCTGGTATTTACCTCGCACCTCTATGCTGACAAGATCATTAGTCATGATGTTGCCCATTGACAGCACGCCAGCTGCACCAATACCACAAAAGGCCCGCGCAAGAATAAAACTTGCAATACTCTGTGCAAGAGCACACCACGCCGTCGTAGCTGCAAGCAGAGCGAGGCCAGCTAAATACAGAGGCCGACGACCAAAGGTGTCTGAAAATCGGCCCATCAAAGGCTGAAGCGAGGTCGAGGTAAGCAAAAAGGCAGTCGACAACCAGGATGCAGAGTTGGATGCATGAAAGTAGGATGTAATGACTGGGTGGCTTGAAGCCATGAGGGTAGAATCAAACATGGCAATCTGGCATGATGCAATTAGCAAACCTACTACGTATAGGGGAGAGATGGTAGAAGAAAATCATTTGGACATACAAAGTACCCCAACAAGATGCCTCCAAACACGCATCGAAATCTCCAGAGCCCGACGCCTTGAAGCTTGCCATCTTGTTCGAATTTGGCCAACTCCTCTGTCTCTTGCCCTGTTGCAGAATGGCTTACAGACGCGAATGACTGCCCATGCGAGTTGCTTTGGTCGTTCTCCACAGCCGGGAACTGGGGTGCGGCTCCTTGGCCTTGCTGTGCTACTTCTGCAGCTGTGACTTCATCTCCAGCAATGTCTGTGGCACTCTGTTGGCATTGCGACACAGAGCGAAGAAGCGGTGTTCGTTCCGAGGCAGGCAAAGGCATAGCAAAAAAAAAGGAGCCTAGCGGCGCTGCAGACTCACAACAAAACCAAGACGAATATTACTAGCAGCTGTACGACCTTGGTCAAAACAGATTTCGGACCGAAGAATTCAAGTAATAGAAGGAATGGCGTGCGTTGAGACAGCTTCGCAGGTGCAGGCGTTTAATGATCGTCAGCGCTAGTAGGCCCCGAAATCGCCGTCGTTTTCCGCTATCAAAGAGGGCTGATTGCTGGCTCGCCCATGGCTTCAGCATCAAACCTCGCAAACATGAAGACTCCCTTACGCATAGCAATCCTCGAATGCGATACGCCTCCACCAGCCCTTGTTGAAAAATACGGACGATATGATCGCATCTTTACGACGTTGCTCGAAGCAGCAGCCGAGGACTTGGGCTTATCTCCGAAGCAGGACCTGGACTTGAGCGCATTCGACGTCGTCACTGCGCAAGAGTATCCTGACCTGGAAAAGATAGATGCAGTACTGATCTCGGGCTCGAGTGAGTATTCGTGTTGCTATCATCGTGCAAAAACAAAAGAAAAACAAGGATTCTTGTGACTAATCAACATCCCACCAGAGCACAACTCATTTGACAATGACCCATGGATCCTCAAGTTGGTCGAATTTACTCAAAAGTTACTCAAGCAAGACCGCGTTCGGGTGATTGGCGTTTGCTTTGGCCATCAGATTCTCGGAAGAGCTGCAGGAGCCAAAGTTGGGCGCAGTGATGATGGGTGGGAGATCTCAGTCTTGCCAGTTCAACTCACAGCGAAGGGCAAAGAGATTTTTCAACAGGATAGTCTTGTAAAGTTGCGACCATGTCATCTCACGACTCGGGTTCTCTAACCATGTTTGCAGGCAATCCACCAGATGCACAGAGATGTGGTATTCGAGTACCCTGCAGATGTCGAGAAGCTTGGCGGATCACCTCGTTGCTTGGTACAAGGCATGTACAAAAAGGGCAAATTGATTTCTTTGCAAGGTCACCCGGAATTTACCGAGCCCATTGTCTCTTACTTGGTCCAAATGAGGGCTGAACAGGGCATCTTTGAGGAAGAGCAAGCTAGGGACGCGCTAGAGAGAGTGGGCAACCATCACGACGGACTGGTCATTGCCAAGGCATTTCTCCGATTCTTGCTTGAGGACTAGGTAGCATTTGCAATTGGCCATTATACGCATGAGCAGACAATGTAATCAGGTAGCCCAGAATTCGCTGTATGGCTCGCTGCTGCGTTACCTTGTACCTGTGATGGTGATTCTTGATTCGTTGGTCGACAAGGATAGGTACCTCGCATGTGAGCTCACCTTTGCGGCAACGGACTGCACACTATATATACTCATGATTTGATTAATATTTCAAATCACAAGACTGGCTTCGTGGCGCAATGGTAGCGCGTCAGATTCCAGTTTCTCTGGAGCTTCCTGAAGGTTAGGCGTTCAAATCGCCTCGAGGTCACAAGTAATTTCTCTTTTTGGCTTCGGGAACTACACATCAAATCACCGTTCAGTGTGGGTCATCAAGCCGGTTAGTGGATCGAAGTTTTTTGTTTATTTCATTTTTATTTTGTCAAAAAGCGACCATGTTTTGCCCACCACGTATTTGCATTGGATGATGGTAGATTAGTGCTTGTGGGTGTTTGTGTTGCATGGGTGTATACATGGAGGGGGGCAATGATTGTGGAACGCGGGGTATGGCAATGCATTGATGCTGTGAAGCATAACACAAGCCTTGTGCATATCCGCGATAGATGAGCATTGCAACAGGTCAGCCGTAGGCCGCCCTCGTATCCCAACCTACGGTGCTGCCTTCTGTTTGGTGGCCATGACCAGTACGCAGAGGGCAGAGGGCAGAGGGGGTATGGTGCCGTCGTCGCCCTGCCAACGACAGCCTACTTACTGCGTGTACATGCACGTCCACACATGTATGTAGTATGCACATGTAGCATGTACATGTGCATGTGTAGTACCAAGGCCAGCAAAACATGGCGTCATGCGCTCGAGGGGTAGCGGGGGGCGTCCGAGGCGGCGGCGGCCGCTGAGTGGCTGGCCCGTCCAACCAAAAACGTCGTCGCTGCACTTGCGCCTTCTCGAACCAGCGCTGGCCAGGGTCCACTGTCACTCACTTGCTCCCTCATCCGCCCTCCATCTTGCTCTCCCACAACTCTTTACTCTACAGTACTGTCGCTCGCTTCTCCCACGCCTCTTTTGCTTCGCCCTCGGCTGTGCCGTTCTCCTCGATTTCCAAAGTACTCGTTGTAATCAATCCTCTTCGCTGGCTTCGCATGCGATTTGCTCAATAACCGCCTCTCGGCCTCAGCACTCCCCATGGGAAAGTGTAAGCACTCTCCTCTCCCTCTCTTTTCTTTTGCCCCGCGCCTTTTTATGAACCCTTAGAGCTAACGCGCCATGCTGCACAGGGAGATATGGTGTAGTCCTGGACGCTGGGTCCTCTGTACGTCGTCGGCACACTTGGTCTGTCGTCGCAGCGCCGTAGCTAACAAGTTCAAAGGGGACGCGCGTCCACGTCTACCGCTGGCTGAACCACAACGCAGCCCGTGACAAGGCCACTGATGCTCAGTTACACAGTCTGCCCGTCATAGAGACGGACAAGAAGTGGACTAAGAAGATTCATCCCGGTAAGTCGGCCTGTAGCCGCCTGGGCGCAAACTGACCTCATCCGCCATCCCCTAGGCATCTCTACCTTTGGCGAAAACCCTCACCGCGTCGGTCCAGATCATCTTGAAAAACTCCTCAGCCATGCGCTCAAACACATACCTGTCGATCAAGTCCCGAATACCCCTCTCTTCTTACTTGCCACGGCGGGCATGCGCATTCTGCCCGAGTCACAGCGCAAAGAAATCCTCCAACAAGTTTGCCAATTTGCCCGAAGCACGACCCAGTTCCAGTTACCCGATTGCGATGTACATATCCAGGTTATACCAGGAGAGACCGAAGGCCTGTATGGTTGGATAGCAGCAAATTACCTGCTGGGTGGCTTTGACCAGCCAACACTTCATCAACACGGCAACGGCCACAGCACATATGGTTTCCTAGATATGGGAGGTGCATCGGCACAGATCGCTTTCGCGCCAAATGCCACCGAAGCCGAGAAGCACGCTGACGACCTGACCCTTTTACGACTACGAACATTGGATGGGACGCCGCTGGAGCACAAAGTCTTTGTTACCACATGGCTGGGTTTTGGTGTTAATCAAGCGCGCGAACGATATATAAAGGCACTGTTGGACTCCAGTACTGAAAAGGAACTCCCAGACCCTTGCCTGCCCGCAGGCCTTAAGCTGGAGGTCACGCACGAGGGCAAGTTCATTGACTCGGACTCGGACGATGATGACGATGATGGACCGAAATCAAAGGCGGCAGCAGAACTCGTAGGAACCGGAAAATTCCCGGAATGTTTGCGCCAAACCTATCCGTTGTTGGAGAAGGAAAAGAAATGCACAAACTCGCCATGCCTGATTAACGGTCAACATGTACCCGCTATCGATTTCAAGGTCAATCACTTTGTAGGTGTTTCCGAATACTGGCACACGACCCACGAAATCTTCGAGCACGGACACAAGGACAAGGCCTATGATCTGACGACCTATCAAGAGCGCGTAAACCAATTTTGCAGTCAAGACTGGAAGAGTATTGAAAAAGGCATCAAGAAGGAGAAATGGGGTAAAAAGGTTGATCAAGACAAAGCACGTGAAGTCTGCTTCAAGGCATCTTGGATCATCAGTATGCTACATGACGGCATTGGCGTGCCTAGGGTCGGAATAGAGGGCCTAGACGACAGCCAAAATACCACCAAAGCCGTACTCGACAATGCCAAGGCAAAAGGGTTCACCGACCCTTTCCAGGCAGTCAACAAGATCAACGACATAGAACTCAGCTGGACACTTGGAAAAATGGTCCTCTACGCTTCTAGTGAGATCCCACCGCCTTCTGAGGAAGCACTTGCTGTGGGCTTTGGTTCCAACGCTCTCGGCATACCTGCAGACTTCCAGTATCCAGGTGGTACCCCCAAGGCGTACGAATCAGAGAGCAACTGGCATCGCCTCTTTGTCGAGCATCCTCAACAGATACCAGGCTTCTTTATCATGATTTTTATCATTGTTGTCATCTTTTGCTTGATTCTGGGTAAAGAGCGGAGGAGTGCGGTCAAACAGTCGATAAGCAGGATTTTCAACAGCAAACAAGGCAAAGACCCCTTGCACCGTCGCCGCGGCCGCAGTTTTCCAGCCAAATTCTTTGGTTTTGGCGGTTCGTCATCAGCGAACCAACAGCCGTACGAGCGTGTGGATTTGGAAGACGGTGAATTGGCCAATGAGTTTGAGCTTGAAGAAACTCACCTTGACTCGAGCGATAATGAACTCTCTGATTCTTCCGAGGAATCCAAACTAGGCCGGACCAGCGGATGGGCTACGCCACAAATCAAGACGGAACCCGTGAGTGCGCCGAGCTACTTTGGTAGCACGACTGGCGAACTGGCGAGGGATGGCATGGGTCTGGGTCTTGGCCTACCAGGAGGTGCGTTTGAACTTAGCCGCACCGTCAGTCGTGAGAGAATCAAGAGTCGAACGAGTAGTCCTAAAAGGGCTAAGAGTACAATGAGTAAACTTGACGAGTAAAGGAAATGCTTCATGAAGACACATACATACTACTTGTACATAGCAAGAGGGTGGGGGATTTTATATTGTTTTATCCTCTCTTGTTCTTTTTCTTTTCATCCGGTTGGTTACATGATTGGGCTGGCTGGGCAGTGTCTTTTGTGTTTTGCATCTCTGGGTTGCAAGGTTTCGGCGTTTTTTTTTAAACACGAGGTAGATACATGTAGTTGGTTCACTATTTTGACAAGCAAGCGTATTTTGTTGTCTTGTCCAACCACCTGTTCATTCTCTTTCGCTGTCTTTTCTTTTTCCATTTTCACACTGAATGTGAATATTCCTCTTGTATTAAATGTATAGTATACGTGTCTATAACGAGCCGTACGTGTATGCTATATTCGCCACCATTGGCCCCTTTGCATGCACTCACAAGACATGGAAAAACTCTGCAAAGCCTTCTCGTTCAATCCTCGGTCGTTTGGCCTCCATTTCTTCTGATCCCTTCTCTCCATTGACCCCATTCTCGTCATTGTCTGACCATTTCCTCTTGCCGTCTTTCTCTTCCACCTTACTTGCTGCTTTCTCTTGGCCTTCTCTTCTCATCCAGAACCGGTGTCCCGGACTCCTCTCACATATTGACTCGCTCTCCTTGATCATCGCATCTGTAATCTCTCTCTCTTCCCTCTCTTTGGCACCCAGCTCGGGCTGAGCTACCACTAGATCTAGTGGCTCATTATTGAGCCGGAAAAACACCCTCTGAGCAAACTTCGTCTTGCTACGGTTCCTCGTCAATCTGTACCTCAGATTTGATGGATTGGTGAAAGGAAAGTAGCTACTGGAATTATAGTCTTGTTTGTCTTCTACCTCTAACATCTGCCACCGCTCATCTTCAAGCAGCGTGACAAGCTCTGATTTCCCCCAATCTTCGTAAATGTCGTTGGGTACGTTTGCAGTAAGCTTCTTCAGATTTTTAAACTGTGAAGCATAGCGCATCCAAAAGCGACGCCAGCCAATCATTTCACGCTCCATGAGTGTTTTCTCTGCCGGTGTGGGGCGTTTTGCTGCTCGAAGCCAGCCCGAGACACCTGGAACATCGGCAGGGTACTGAATAGTCAGCTCGTCTACCATGGAGGCGATAGGGGTAAGGCTAAAGACTGCCTGGGTCGGCAGAAGCACTTCGCGCCTCTCGGCACCCTCTCCGACAAAAGTCTTGAAGGGACCAAAGTACAAGCTACCATCCAGACCTGATGAGGGGCAAGTATTTCCACGATCACCAATCGAGATACGAATGGGTATGTCCAGACTTCTGAGTCGTGCCACCATTGTCTGTATGCGTGAGAGAATGTCAGGTTTGGGCAGAAAAGTGCGATTGGGCTCTAGGTTTGCAGGGAAGACATCGCACATCATGCTTTCCCAGGCAAGAACTGGCTTCCAGTCACACTCTCGCGCAAGCCATTGCAATGCCTCCTGCACTTCGGGCTTAGAGCTCGGATCGCTCATTGCAGGATCGTTGATTTGCTGGGGCGGCTGGCCAAAATGATTACGTCGCTGCATGACGTTGACGAGATGAAACGGATGCAAGGTTATGTTCCGGAGGTTCCGAATAGGTTTCATGTTGATGTTGGGGTATTTCTTGGATATGGTCTGCAGGCTCTGGAGTAAGTCTTCAAATGATGCCCCGACGCCTTGCACAACATGGTTGCCCAGGACCATATGATCGCGCTCGCACGCGTCAAATGTCTTGTCGTCAAAGGCTTCTTCCTCGTCACGATGGTGATGACCTTGGGTTATCCGATATGGAATTGGTCCGATGACGTCCCTGTCACGGCGGTCCTCCATCCAGGAATACAGGCCTATCTCGACATCTTTGATGCGCGACCATTTTGTCGCATCTGTGGAAAAGAGTGATCGATAGGGGGCGTAGTCGTGTACCCTGAGCTTTGTCATGGTTTCTGGGCAGTACTTTTGTACGCCGTCTACGAGACAGCAAACGCGTTGGTGAACCTCCCATTCATTCCATGTGCTGGGTCTAAGAGTTAGCGTGGATAAATGACGATGTGACAACGCGACTTACTGGAAGCCCGAGTATCGCTCCCGTATCGCGAGCGTTTTGAGCCTCTTGCAAATGGGGAAGATGGCGTTGGCGACGGATCCGCCGTCTCGTCTCCGTGATATTCTGAAACTCTGCTTGAAGCGATAGTCCTGGTACGAGTAGCTGTATTCGATGCGAGAGTGTGCAGTGTAGTCTGCCCAGTTTGCTACCTCTAGCTCTTCCAAGCGTGCAAACAGACATGGGCAGGCGTCGGCCAACATCTTCCATGTCCAAGTCTCTTCAGGAGTCCAGACAAAGTCCTTGATGGCTGATATGTCAAGGCTGGTGAGGCAAGGCAGATTATCCTCTATCCACTTGAAGTCGTCGATGCTTGCCCAGTGCGACATTGCCAGCTTGTGGACATGGCGGCGGTTGGAGTCATTGATGCTGTCCATGAAGCTCATCCACCGGGTCCTGCCGATGCTCCTATACTTCCAGTCGCCCAGCCTGATGTCACGCACGTCGTTGAGTTGTATGGGGTATTTGTAGAGTAGTTGGTTCACGGTCACGCTGTTTGCCATGCCCTTGCACAGGCGCTTCAGACTCCACGCAGCGTCGCGATCCAAGTAGTCCATGACACATTTGAAGATGTCGTCAGGCAGTTTTAGCAGCATGCTGCTCTGGCTCGCGGCAGCCTTGGGCATCGGCTGATTGAGCGGATCAAAGCCCGAAGGACTACACTCGCGACTCGGAATCAAGTCGAGCATCTCGGGCGAAAAGTAGTCGAAGTCGTGGAAGCTGAATAGATTCATCAAGTAACGCTCGTAGCTCATCAGGGACGTGTCAGAGGTAGAGAGAGGGGGGCCGGGGCGCGAACGGAGGCTGGGGCGTAGCAGGCGCTGTGAGCAGCCCGATTGGGAGGGTTATCACGAGAAGAGAAGGCACGAGAGCCGGCATGTGCAATGTAAACGTGGTGAAGCTCAGTGTGAATGCAAGGGTAAAGGCGAGGCTGAGGGTGAGGGTGAGGATGCGGGTTGGGCCTGTTGTCGGCCGGTTGTGGCACAGTGGCTGGTGGGTGAGAGAGCGACGGTGCACCCTGGTGGAGTTGCGGAGAGCGCTTCGGAGGTAAAGGCGGTGCCAAGACATGCCGCCGCTCTGACCGACGGCCGCTTCAAGCTTTGTTCGTCGCATCGGCATCGCAGCACCTCGCACCCAAACACACGCGCATTCGATCCCTGTCTGCCCCCTTCCCTCACCATGGCCGACGCCCAGGTCTTCGAAGAGACGTTCAACATCACATCCATTAACAACGAGAAATATGATCGTGTCTCCCGCATCTATGGCACCTCGACCGACAGCCAAATCACCATGACCCTCGACATTAACCACGAGCTGTTCCCCGTAACGGTTGGTGAGAGCATCAGCCTGGTCCTAGCCACAACCCTCGCCCTCGACGGCAGCTCAAAGGGCGAGAACGACACAATGTGGAGAAACGTAGGCAAACAGGGCGTGGCGACGCTGGCAGATATGTATGACTATGTCTGCTACGGCAAAAACTACCGTATGGAAGGAGGCAACGGAGACACCATGTGAGCACTATCCAGGCAGCCCTGTCATGCTGGACTGGCTACTGACTGCATGTAGAAAATACTTTGCTAGTTTTGGCGGGCTTTTGCTGTACATGGAAGGACCCCACCGCAAGCTCAGCGGACTGAAGATTGACGACATCTACATGCTTGTGAAGCACTCATAGTTGGGCGCGTCATCGCGCATATGAGAGAATGACAAAGAAAGCATGGGCAGGCGTTTTGGTGGCATGTGGTATTGGTATCCTCTGGTTTAAAAGTTCGGCAAGGCGTCTGAATACCCTCTTGAAATAAAAGGACGCCTTCAGAGGCTCTCCTAGCTCTGGCGAGAAAATCCCAATGCTCTTTTTTATTTTCATAGTGTGGGGAATTCGAGTTTTCTGTGCAATCGGCTCACCAACTCGATGTAATCCCTCTCGTTCTCCGTCGTCAGGATGCCATGCCGCACGAGAAAGTCGAGCACGACCAGGGAACAGTTGGGTTTGAACTCTCCGTTTCTCATAGCCTCCTGCACTTCGTCTACGGTCCATAGGTAGAACTCCTCAACCTCATCGTCGCCGGGCTTCGGTATCGTATCTTCAGGAAGCTCAAGATCATAGACGTATTGAACTTCGGGCTGCATCAAGTTCGTCTCGCCGCCCGCTCTCTCGTCACGGACGTACCAGTACGTGACTGTGCCGCATGCCTTTGCATTCTTGCGCACCAGCTCTTCCGGCAGTGAAGCCTCTTCTGCGCATTCTCTGACCAGGCTCTCGAATGGACTCTCCCCTGACGCGATACCACCAGCCACGGCATTATCGAGCATGCCTCCATATGTCTGCTTCGTACGTGCCCTTCTCGGAGTCCAAATCTTGATTTCTCCACGTGTGCGTGTAAAGGCAGTGAGGTGTACACCGTATGTAATGACACCAAACAGGGGACTGGCACTTCTCTCTACGTTGAACAGCAACTCTTTGTTTTTACCATAGACAGCATACAGTTCCCCTCTCCACTTATCCAGCACCTTGAAATGACCGGTTTGGCGCAGTGCCAATAGTGTCGTCTCTATTGCTGCGGACCGTTCTTGTGCGTTTGAACCAACTGCGAGACATAGAATCCGCGCGTTATCATCAATCTCCCAGTTTGAGACGCCACGAAATACCTCAACAACTGAAGGTAACATGTAACCGAGCCCATAGTTGTGGCCTGAGACGCGCAGTTGGTAGTACGTGTTGATGGAGGCGAGATAGGTTTCCAGGTTTACGTCGGGGTAAGGGAACCTGTCGCATTGGTTCACGAGATCAATGTTTGACAGCGACATGTTTGGTGTGGACGATAGGCCAGGTGGTGTGCGTGAGGGTATGGAAGGATGATTGCTGGCCGCAGGTACGCAGCAAGGTTACGTAGGGTCCTGGTGGGGGCGGGGTAGTACAGCATTGAGCAATGACCGTCAGCTCTTGCCCTGCCCTCAATTGTGAAAACATTTTAATGCCACTGTCATGTCTGTGATCGAAGCGGACATGTTCAACCGCACCATGTCCAACAACCATCGAGTTCAGTCTGAGCAGCGTGTGTTCTGGTCGTGATTAGTTGCTTTGAGCTAGCTACGTTGAAATGCACGGATTCTCCAGCGTACGCCGTAAAACCATGACACTCATTTCCCAACACCCACAGCAAGAATCAGCAGATTGCGTATACTATGAGCCACAGAACGGAGAATCAAGAACAGGAGGAGGTCAATGCGAGAGTGGTCTTCATAGTTCCGAAGAGCCACGTCAAGACAGTGAAATCTGCTCTTGAACGAGCGGGCCAGCTCGACCGGAGTAGCAAAATTATGCCCGAGCCGTGCGAAAATCATACAACACTCGTCGCGCACACTACTCTGAAACAAGGCGATGTAGTTCCAATTCGAGAAACACCGACCACGAAAGCATCTGATATGCAAGGCGAAACGAGGTTGTCGCCATTTGAGTACGATTTTATTAAGGGACAGAACGTTGAACTTCCTGTTGAGAAGGATGCGTTGATGCCAGTACAAGAGGATGTGTTCCAGCAACGGATGCGTATCCCGACGACCATCTTCTATCCTTCAATCAGTGGCGATGCAAACGCGCATCTCACTGAAGAAAGCAGTAATGAGTTCAAGTCCACAATATTACAGAACTTGGATCTGGAGTATCTTCACCACGACATTGAACTAGCGCATCATGCCGATGGAGCTAGTCCTCTCAGGTTCTCAGCCATGAAAAGCCCGATGCACAGAGCGTTGAAAGAAGCTCTGTCGACATTACAGGATTCGATACTAGCTGACATGGACTTGTCGCCTGGAGTCCTTGTCTCCGCTTTCCCAGATGGGTACTCGATATACAAGCCCATGCTTCTGCTTCCACACAATGCTTTTGGATCCACAGAATGGCAGATACTTCTGTCTCAGCATGCCGTAGATTCAGAGTTACTAGCACCGGTCTGGCGGCACGTTGCAGCATCAGTTGGTGCAACACATGTAGCAATCAACTCACCTATCCCACCAAAGACAGACACCAACCCCAATATGGATTCGGGGGCAAGCCGGAACCAGGAGAACATTCTGCGCCGACCAGTCAATCTTGTACCGATACACGGTGAATTTGGACCCAGCCCTACGCCCCAGACTATCTCATGTCCCACTGCCAATGACTTTGAAGGAGCTTTGTGGGTTACGGCAAAACAAAACGGTATTTGGCAAGTCTGGGCACCTCTGTATACCATGTTTAGCCGTGGCAACATCCGCGAGAAGACTCGAATACTCAACCTTGCTGCAGTCACCACTGACTTCGACGAAGCCTCGGCAGCTGTGGATCTCTATGCAGGCATTGGCTATTTTGCCTTTTCATACAAGAAGAGTGGAGAGTATCGCCAAGACGGGATTCGCAGAGTACTGTGCTGGGAAATTAATCCATGGTCAGTTGAAGGTCTGCGACGAGGCGCAGAGAGGAATGGGTGGTCATGCAAGATCATTAAGGGAGACGACCTTTGTCAGTTAAGGCAGACTAGTGCAGAAGCCCCGAATAGGCTTGCGCTCAATGACACTGCTGGCATACAAAAAGCGGACTTTTGGGTGTTCCAGGCAAGCAATGAAGGAGCCAAGTCAGACTATACAGCGATGAGTACAAGCTTGGGCTTGGTTTGCCAGCTACCCATTCGGCATGTAAACCTAGGCTTACTGCCTACTTCGAGATTATCGTGGGGTATTGCAGTTGATATGCTAGATAGGCAACGCGGTGGATGGATCCACGTACACGAGAACATTGGGATCAGAGACGTCGAGTCGAGAAGCAAGGAGATTGAGAGAGAGATTGACAAGCTAGTCAAGCGCCGAAATGACAGGACAGGCAACATGGCTGTAAAGGTAGAGCATGTTGAGTGGGTTAAGATGTATGCGCCAGGCGTTGTACATTGTGTCTTGGATGTGCATGTCCAAGGAGTACTGTAGTTCTTTTTGAGCGCAATACTCGGCGCTTTTTTCCTTGCATCAGTCACTAGGTAGGCCTAATCGAGTTACTCTGAGCAAGCACGTGGTGTTAGCTGGTGGTGTGCAGACTTGTAGAGTAGTGGGAGAGAATATGTGTTGCACTAGTTGTAGACGAGATTTAGCAGCCAGCGGGCTAGTGGGGGGTTTTGCAGACACAAGGCTGTTGTTTGGATGGGTAGAGATCTTCGCCCCCTCCAAGGCGATTCTGCTGCTGGTGGACATGGCCGATATCGGGCAACAGATAGTGAGGCGCTCTTGACGTTTGCAAAGGCGGTTATGTATTGGCAGAAAGCTTCTGGGAGATGTTGCGGTGCTGGCGAGAAGCGCGGACCGAGCGGCTCCGAACAAATGTAACAAGGCTTTTTGTGTAAGTATGTATCTGTGATTTCGGCGTGGATACACCGCCTGTTATTGCTGTCGCTTATATTTGTGTTGTTGTCGTGGGAGCGGTAACTGGAATGTAGCGCCGCTCGCGCCGGGGCTTAGGGACAGAGTGGTTGTGTTGCACCGAGACTTTTTGGCAGCGCATGCATGAGAAGAGCCTAGGGTATCCTGGGAGATGAGCTACGGTAGGTGTGGACTGCTGGCTGGCGGCGGATGGGATACATTATGATCATGAGTGGCGGCACGGGTGGCGGTGGTAGTGGTGATGGTGCGAGTCCAAGTACGGGTGCTTTGTCATTATTATGGTCATTATCATCACCATTGTCAAGGGCGTGAGCATCCATCGGCGCGCATGTGTGTGGACATACGGGTGCCATGTATGTCGGTACGTGCAGGTCATGTGCAGGCAGCCTGTGCTGGTAGTATGTACCGTGGAGGAGGATGGAGGGTCGAAGTGCAGGTCGACTGCGCTGGAAAGACGCCCTCAGCCTCTCTGCCCTCTCACCGCCCTTCCATAACTAAGCAGCCAAACCCACCCTCTCCCCTCTCCGCACACACGCGACACGCTGCCTGAGCACGCATCCACCCACGGCCCCTCTCCAGGCTCCACCAACCTCTGTCTCCACGGCCTCGTGCTGCCCTGCCGCCTCACGAGCACCCGTGCACCCACTGCACACTGACACGCTGCATGCTGCACTCGTCAAACCGCCGCGTGTGACATCACCTTCACAGCCCTTCACCCCTCACCCCTCGTTCTTTACCTTTGCCTGTGCCTCCACCTTCACCCTCACCCTCACCCTCACCCTTCCACCAGGCCCCCCCCTCCCCAGCAGTCGACAGGGCGCTGCCATGGGTCTACGAGGCCGCCGTACTGCTCGAGCCCGCCACTTCGACGACGGCTCCCTCGCCCACTACTAAGGCCCCCGCCCACGCTCCCATGGCGGAATGCGCCCACTGCCAGCCATGATCGGACATCTTTTCAGCAGCCGCAAGGGTGCAAACGCGTCGCACGCCGCCTCGCCCACGGTCCTCGACTCAGCCACGGAAGAAAGCCACACGCGACACCTGCTGTATCCCGAGTCCAACACACTCTACCACCCCGACGGCCAGCCCTATCCCCTACACGCCGCGCCCCTGACGCCCGGCAGCGGACATGACGGGCCTCTGCCCGAGATTGACCTCGACTACCCTCGCGACTGCCGCATCATCATTGCCCAGGATGAGACTCCGGCCATGCCCAAGGCCATCCTGTTCGACTCCAAGCCAGCCCCCCCACGCCCCGAACCGCCCACAAGTCCCAACCCACGTGCGCGAGCGTTTGGTGGAGCCAACTCCAGCACTGCCATCACCGCCAGCACCGCAGGCCCGGCATTGGGCAGTCTTCATGCCCGGAGATCGTCCCTTGTTACAGAGCCTACGGCACCACCACGCTCGCCCACGGTTGGGGGATTCACCCGCGTCCGAACCCGCGGCAGCTCCATATCCTCCATGCCAAACATTGACGAGCATGCCCAGCTCCAAGCCAAGGCGCAGGCCCGAGCCAAGGAGTCGACGGACCTGGCCAATATCTGTCTCGACTGCATGTTCGGCAATCTGGCCATGAACTACAGAGGCAACTCGAACAAAATACACATTGTACCTCTCGACACTAGGCCCGCCGACTCATCTGTCCTGGGCACGAGCATACAGGATGCTACCACCTCCTTGGGCCGCGCAGAAGGCCTCCGTCGCAGAAGCCATCTCGCCAAATCTTTTACCCCCGCCAACCCGCCAACCGATCTGGCACACAATGACTCCAACGAGAGCATACCAAAGGAGCCCAAGCGTAGGACCATTTTCATCACCCGTATGTTTTCCGTAACCATGCCAGAAGAGGATAACGACGATCGCACACCGACACCACAAAGTTCACTTCCAAAGGGCAACGGCTTTCCTTTTCCAGCATCAAATTCCAAACCGGCTGCCACCAAACCTGTCTATCCCTCACATACACGAAAGAGCCCCATGTACGCCATCACCATCATCCTCCACCTGCCAATATCGCAAACAATACCGAGCCTGAGACCGTCATCGCGCGGTACAAGCTTGAAGAATCCAACACATCTATCCACCTCTGCTCCCGGCCAGGAGTCGCTTGCCTCGTCCCTAGACTCGGATCGGCGTGCAGGATGGGCTTTTGTTGACGCCAACCTTGGTGTCGATTCACTCTTTTCATCCTCATTGAGCAGCGACGTCGACGATCGAGTCGATGTAGTGGGCCAGCACTGGGATGTCATCATGCGTGCACTTACAAGTCTCCAACACGTGGTTCAAGAGCGCATCTTGGCGCAGTTCAAGTCGCCAAAATCACCCGAGCCGATTACTCCAACAGGAGCCCAGCACCAACGGAGCCAGTCTTCGCGAACTAGTTTTCGCGAGTCATCTCTTCAGTACTCTCGGAGAGCCTTGAGGCTGCAACCCAATGCCCTGATGATGGATAGGGAAATCCAAATAGCAGCAGAGCTCACTGGCAATCGTGTGGTGAGCGGCATGAGGATTCCACGCGTCATGACTGGCCAAGGCAAATGGGGTGTGTGGCGTGAGGAGGCTAGATGGCTTGGTAGATGGGCAGGTCGTCGAGAACAGAATTTCTTCTTTTTCAACCTCTTGACGGCGTTTTTGGGTAACCACACTGAATGGCTGAACATGCTGGGTCCCAAATGGCATCGCAAGCGCCACCGCGAAAAGCAAAAGGCCACAGCTGGCGAGAACCTGACCATTTCTAACCGCACTGTTATTGTGTCTCCAGACAAGATGGCTGCCCGAAGACTAATATTTCTTCTCGCTGCCTTTCTGCCACCTAATGCACCTGCTTTAGCGGACAGTACCTACATCCGACCCAGCACTTCAACGTCGCTCCGAGCCTACTCTCAGTCGCCTCCAACTAATATGCCTCCTTCGAGGCAGCAATCCCTACGCCGCCAAATCAATCGCCGAGGACCCCGTAGCAAGCAAAGCATGTCAAATATCCTATTACAGCCACCAAGGCCCCAGAGCGTACATCAGATACCGGTGCAGTCAACACACGAGCGCTCGGAATCTGCTGTGATCGAGGCGCCTGAGCTTGTCCGACCAACAGGACACTCCCGGCGTTCGTCCGCACATTCGGTCCGCACGAGTCTAGTGATTCCTTCCTTGTCTGAAGGACCCGTGACATCAAGTAGCACAGTGACCACTTCAACAATCATACCTCAAGAGACAATCCCTATTGCTCACTTTACGTTTCCTAGGACGAAATCATTTGGCCCTGCCTCTGAAACACGACCAGAAAGCAGTGACAGTTTAGCCTCTTCGAACCTGATCAGTACCTTGCAAAGAAGTGGCACAGGACAAACCAGTCTTGCAAGTAATGATTCGAGCAACACAAGCCGATGGAGTGGCTTTATGAACTTCTGGAGTGGCCGGCGCTCGTCTTCTACCGACCAAAGTGAATTTTTTCAGACGACAGACGATGGTGTTGGATATCGGGGGCAGGAAAGGTCACGATCGCAGCTTGAGCTCATGGTACAAGAGCTCTCGATGGATCGTGTGTTTGAAAGCGATGCTGCCGACTCTCCGCTTCCTCTTGACCCTTCCACTGATAATGTTTCTCCCGATACCTACTCTAACGTTGGCTGCCCTGGCGTTCCTGCTTCAGCTGCACGGCCTATCCCTGAGCGTCACAAGACTTTCGAGGGCCACTTGAAGCTCTCGGTCAATGAGAAAGACGGTGTTATTGATGTCGATATTCCGCTACCGGATTTCGATTCTCCACTCCAATCACCACTACTAGGGGGCTACGGATCAGCTTCTAGCCAACCGGGTTCTAGTTTTGGTGAGTCATCTGTTCTCTCAGTGCCACACGGTGAGCCAGAGCAGCCCGTGAATGTTGCTGGGTGGCTCAGCCAGTTCCACCCGGACTTTGCTGTCCAAGCCATCAAGCCTTACCGTGAGCTTGAACGTGATATCAAACGGGCAATGAGTGCAGAGCCCACACCCCTCAGTGCCATCACCACCCCTAGCCTGGAGTCTGGTCCGCTTGAGCGCTGGATCGATATATGCTCTGCACTTATCGCTGATACAAGCAACTTTTCCATCAAGCGCATAAGCCTGCGACGTTTGGTCAAACTCATTCCTACTCCCACATACCAACAGTCAGCCATGACACCGGGCGTGCTCCCGGGTCGCTCTCAATACGGAAACCCCTACACATCTGGCACTGTCGCGCCTATGATGACAGAAGTTCATCTTGCCGAGAAGTTTGTTACAGAAACCATCATGGATTTTGATGCCACCCTCATCGACGGCGTGGATCGTGTGCTTGCCCAGTCAGGAGAGGTGACGCGCGCCAATTCGGCTCAGTCGTCTCGTTCGAGTAGCAGACGAGGGCGCCGTGATACGAGAGGAGATTCTGACGCCATACCGCACGTCGAGGTACCCCACATAGATTGTAAGAGCGTTCTCTTCGAAGCGCTGGAAGTCGTGGTGAAGGAGGTTACCGCTGAACGCGGTGGCAGACATGCGTCTAAAAGTAGCGACGACAAGAAGGCGACAACGACCAAGAGTGCCCCGCCAAGGACTGAGAATGATTCGTCGTTGAAGGAGGGCATCCGCCGATGGTTGACTGAGGTTGAGTAAAGCCTGGTGAGCTTCTTCTGCTGTGCACTCCGATATATGGACATTTTCTTTCTCTCTAACATGTATTATATTTCCAAGTTTGTGTTTTTGTTTTGTGTTCCACTTTGCTGCGTTTTAGCGAGTATTGGTCAGGCCCTCACTGGAGATGGCCTTTGTGCCGAGGAATCAAGCGGGTCATATGCTTGACATAGGCTTTCTTCTAAGCATTTTTTGGAGGGGGCTTGGTTGGGACTTTTCAATACCCAGGTCATCGTGAGATGCCCGTGCACAATTCAAGAGTAGTTGGCAATGGAATAAATGGATCGATCATGTTTGTCCATCCTCACGTTATGAGTTCCTGCTCTTTGTCGTCTGGTACGTCATGTGTATACGAGATCGATTTCTTATGATATCCAGGAAAATCATCATGTCTAGAACCTTACTTCCCCGCATCGCCAGCACGTGCTTATACACCCTAAGCTCTTTGTCATCCTCAAGGGTTAACGTGTTCCACCAGTAAGCGGCCCACCCCAGTAAGTGGCCCACCCCACCAAACTTGACCTGACGTTCTACGCAATTGAGTCACAACAACGTAATAAAATAAGATAAAACTTGAAAAATATAATTTATTATCT
>NW_006912283.1:0-37930 GCF_000523435.1 Bipolaris zeicola 26-R-13 | reverse complement strand
CAGAGCGTTGGGTCGGGTTGGGTGGGGCGTTCAGCTTACTGATGTTTCCAGCTTACTGATAGAACACGTTATCAGTGTTTTGAGTGACGTAAGCTGCCGTGGTGACATTCGGAGGATTGCTTGAAACATGTAGTGGTGTTTTGAAGGTAATACGGCAACCTTGAGTGTATTTTCACTAACCCCGTTATCTGTGCGATGCTTATCGTTGGTGGAATATTAAAGCTACATATGGAGAAAGACGCAAGAAGATGCAATGCACAACGTTGCTGTTTGGTGGTCAGCATATAGCGCCATATCGAAGTATTAACCCCAAGTAAGTAGACCACCATGACATGAAAAACGATATGCATGCACAGTCTCAATACGAATGGACATTTTCAAGGTGTAAAATATCCATATTTTATTGTGCCAAAGAAGATGGCCTGGCTTTTTGATCGATTATGAGTGCTCGGACGGTGGATAATAGCTCCCTCGCCATCTGACTGGTGCCCTTCACTTGTGAGACTTATACCGGTCCTAGTAATGCCCAGGAATGTGAGTTGGGACCTGCAGGTGCATCCATTAGAGGCTACACAAAGTTTAAATGATCCATACTATAATGAGCACAATTGACGTAAGACCACGTGCACGCCAAGCACAAGGGCCAAGGCATCTTTCCATAAGTAAACATAGACCAAGCTGCCTAGCATGTGCTTGCTTTACATACAGCAGCGCTCATGACCATCCCCAGATTGTTAGCCACCGGATGAAATGCGGTTCGACGTATAGTTTTTCCGTCCTAAGACGTTTCTCGATTCTCCGGCTTCTGCGATCGGCCCGGTGGCCCAAAGATAGACGCGGGGAATGGAAGCTGCGACAACACTGTACAACAGAGTTGCTGATGATGAACTCCAAAGTTGTAGAGCAACAACAACGCTGCCAACACCCTTGATTCTCGCGACCAGCTTTGTGTTTCATCTAGAGCAATTGGGGCGAGGTTATGAGCTGCGCGACAAATGACACTACGAATGACAGCAGAAGGCTAAAGTGCATAATGTGGGTCACTAGCAGGGGATGTTGTCATACTAACACAACTCCAGATCGCCCAATATCCAGAGAAAGTGCCGTTTAGCAGCCTCTACGGCTTTTCATATTTCTCTCGAACCGATGTGCCGGGGACCGATAACGTTCTTACAGTGGAAACATTCCACCTACCAAGATACAGGGCCGAGTTTGGTTGCATCATATAAGGAAATCCCATCCAATTACCTCAGTGTAATAAACTCAATGTAAAGACGATTTCTTGACCTTCTACAATAGTAGGAACTGGATGGTTTCCTACCGACCAATCTTCTCAGGTGATAACAGCCTGAACATGCTAGCGCATCACACACAGACACGCTAAACGGAGGACAATAGTGCCTGGAGGGGCAAGAAGCACGCCAGCGAAGACGGAAAAACTATGGAGTACAAACCAAGATTATATTACCCCATCTGCAAGAAGTCTATTCCCCGGACCCACATGGGCATACCCCAGCTTTTCGTGCCCCGGGCAATCGACTACCGAGTATATAAAGGATCGATGAATTGCTTTCTATCGACGTGAAAGTTGGATCATCGCCTATTGGAACAAGAAACAAGTAGCGATGCGCTCTTTCCTTCTCGCCGGCGCTGCCTTTGCAGCCTCAGTTTTCGCTCGCAGTCTCCCTCTGCATGAGCACGCTGCTCTCGAGACGCGCCAGAACAACGGCGGTCTGCCCAGCACCTTCACCTGGTCATCCAGCGGCGTCCTCGTGTCGCCCAAGCAGGACAGCCGTCAAATTGCGGGTATCAAGGACCCGACGATTATCCAGAACAACGGTGTATACCATGTCTTTGCCAGCACGGCCAAGGCAGAGGGCTACAACCTAGTCTACTTCAACTTTACCGACTTCAGCAAGGCCAACCAGGCGCCATTCTTCTACCTTGACCAGTCAGGTATCGGCACAGGTTACCGTGCCGCTCCTCAAGTCTGTATGTTTTCCCCCTTCACTCCCAAAAAAATTATATAATGCTAACTTCTAAAAGTCTACTTCGCCCCCCAGAAGCTCTGGTACCTCGTCTACCAAAACGGCAATGCAGCATACAGCACCAACCCCGACATTTCCAACCCACAAGGCTGGACCGCCCCGCAAGTCTTCTACCCCAACGGCACCCCCCAGACGATCCAAAATGGTCTAGGATCCACTGGCTACTGGGTCGACATGTGGGTCATCTGCGACACCGCCCTCTGCCACCTGTACTCGTCCGACGACAACGGCGGTCTCTACCGCAGCCAAACGCCCGTCTCGCAGTTTCCACGCGGCATGAACGAGCCCGTCGTAACGCTCAAGGCTGCCAAGAACGACCTCTTCGAAGCCTCGACCGTCTACAACATCGCAAACACCAACACCTACCTCCTCGTCGTCGAGTGCATCGGCACCGGCAACTCACCCGGTGGCCTGCGCTACTTCCGCTCCTGGACCACCCAGTCGCTCACAAGTGACAAGTGGACTCCTCTTGCCGCCTCCCAGCAGACCCCCTTCCTTGGCGCCGCCAACACACAGTTCCCCGGTGGCCGCTGGTCCCAGAGCTTGTCCCATGGCGAGCTGGTCCGCACAAATGTCGACCAGAGGCTGCAGGTTCGCCCGTGTGAGATGAGGTACCTGTACCAGGGTATTGACCCCAATGCTACTGGCACCTACAATGCGCTGCCATGGAAGCTGGCACTTGCTACCCAGACCAACTCGAAGTGTTAGATGAGAGTGGGGGATGCGGGAAAGGAGAGGGTGAAAAGTGAAAAGGGGGAGCGTCTGTATATATGTAGTAGTGCCAGTTGGGCTGTTGCAAATGAGCAAAACTGTGAATAATCTACCTTATCTGCTCTTGTTTCGTTTGCCGATTGTGAGGGTCAGCTGTGAATATGCGTGTAGCACATTATAAGAGGTGATCCACGTGTACTCCTTCTTACAAATCAGAAAAGAATCTGAAAGAAATGTAGTTTAGATACTAAGATGATCTTCTGACAGATTCAAGGAGATTCTTCTCAGTTTTTTTTTAAGAGGGAGGAGGTTCAAACTCTTGACCTTGCGGAGTCTTTGGCATCGTGGTAAAAGGATTTTTGGGGTGTCCCGGAGAAACCCCCACTGATGCATGTTGACGTAAGATCCAATCACCCAGAAAGACACAACAAGGTATTTGGCAAGAAGATAGTGACCAGTTACAGTCATCTAAAAATCTTCCTCTTTGGTATTTCCTACATACAAGACAGGGAAAAAAAAGGAAGAAGTCGCAAAGCACCGTTTTCACGCGGAACCTTATCGTACACTCCCCTAAACCTGACCCAATCCAACCTATGCACCACCCCCCACACACAGTAAGGTGTTCTCATGTTTGCCCACCTTTCCCCCACCCCCAGACAATGAACAATCCGATGATACAAGGAAAATTTCAAACCAAGTTCCTCGTCCCATTGTCGACGCCCCCCCCCTACAACACCAACAAGGGAGTCTAGTCAGGTATTTCCACCAGAACTCTCTCCCCAGTTTGGGTATTAGATTTTAGAATACAAGCAAAAAGGAAAAAAGGGGGAGAAAGGATGATTTTTCTCGAAGCCTTTCCACTCCTTCTACCCTTTTGCAAACACAAGGAAAAGTAGAAAGGTCCCGTAGACCGAAATGACGCAACAGTGGTATAAACAAAGGAAAAAAAACCAGAACAGTAAGGAAATAAGAGAGAAGGAAAATGAAAACAAAAAGAGAAACAAGACAAGCGCAAGGAAATAAAAAAATCAGAGAGCAAAAAAAAAACAGATATGTTCAAGATGTCGAAGAGGGATGTTTCGAACGTAATGTCATGTGGCGAATGAATATTTCAAAACATTCACACACATACACACAGGAGTATAGTAGGTAAGAGGCAGCATGTTTTCAAGCCACGAAAAAGGTGTTCAAGCCCAAGCACCAGGCAAGGTTCATTCGTGAATATAACAGAGAGAGGTGGAAAAAGGAAAAAAAGAGAAATGAAAGGAAAAAAACGAGATGGAAACCATTTTGGAAACCAAAAGCGGCAAGGCAGAGTAGAGACACCGGGGGGGCCGCGAAAGCACACACGCCCCTCAAAGTATGAAAGACTAAAAATCAGACAAACCCGAGTCGCTACGCCTAGACGCCGTCGCCAAACGCATATGAAAATAGTCGTGGACACATTTACAAGGTATAGTGTGAGGAGGAAGAGGAGGATGATGAGGAGTGGAGAGAGGACAATCAAGACTGAGTCCCAACGCTCTTCTTGCGGCTGAAGATGGCGCGAGTCCTGCTCTTGTCGCGAGCTTTCTTCTCAGAGTGGTCCTTGGTGGTAGAGCGGCCAGATCGGACTGAGCGCGCGTCCGAGGCAGAGGAGCCGTCGTCCATGTATTTGTCTTTGTAGATCCAGCTGTTGCCAACCATGCTGACACCCTTGGCCTCGGCTGCGCGGTAGAATTTGGCAGCCATCTTCATGTTCTTTCTGCAGCCAACGCCTTCAGCATAGCAGTAACCGGCTTCGACGAGAGCATCTGCATCGCCCCAGTTTCCGGCAATCTCGTAGCAGCGAAGAGCAAGCGACTTATCCTGGGCACATCCCCAGCCGTTACCGTAGCATTTTCCAAGCTCGTAGATGGCTACTGCATATTGGGCGCGGTGCTTCTTCTTCTTTAACTGATCGGTGGGCTGGCCGTTCTTGGTTTGATCTTCGTCGTCGGCGATTTCCAGATGTCCAGAGTCGACGGCGCGTCGCAGCCACTGCAGTGCTTCGGCCTTGTTCTCACGCATGCCCCAGCCATGTCGGCAGGCCAGGCCATACCAGAACATGGCTTCGGGAAGACCAGCGCGGGCTGCAAGACGGAGATGGTAGGTGGATTTCAGGAGCTCGCCTGCTTCATGGAGTTCGATACCCATGTCGCAATGTTGTTGGGGAGTCAAGTCGCTAGTAGAGCCGGCAGTTCGAGGGCGGATTGTGCTGTTGCTAGATGTAAGAGAGGGTGCGCCGTGGTTAAATGAACGCGGCGGCGACTCGGGTGAGGGTGGCCGGGCCTGAGCCTGGTTAGCTTTTTTGGGCTGATCCCACTTAATCTGGCTGTTGAGGAAGTCCTCAACGCCGACAGACCGACGATCGACAGGCCTGCCGCGAGGAAGGTTGAACTTGGTATAAGTGTACGATGGTGCCGGGTTGTTAGTGAAATCGCCCGATCGTCGGAAGTCCTCGCTAGCCATGCTCACGGGTGTGTGGACGGTCTCGTTACCGTAGTTCGCAAGGGGCGCATCGTTCGAATCTTGTTGTTGGAGTTGATTGTCAAAAGAGGGTCTCATGCACGCACTGTCGTCCGACGCCTGGCGCGACGGTCCGTCGGTGGACCTGACATCCAGCGATGGACGTGAGCCTCCACGACTCATGGGCCTTGAGAAGTTGTAGGCTGGACGTGGAAGGTTTGCGCTGCCGACAGAATAATCAGATGCTGCCGATGGTGATCGAGACATGTTGTGTGTCGCAGCAGGAGCGACGGGGGAATGGGCTCTAGACACGCTGGAGCTGGGAGACAGGTTACGGTTCTGGTGCAGAGAGTCGTATGATCCGCTCAACGACATGTCTTCAATCTCACCGTAGCAGTCGCCATGTACAGACCTGACGCTGGGTGACAGGTGTGGAGAGCGATTGGAGCGCAAGGAGCTGGACGATCGGGGTGGGTGCAGGTTGGACCGGTTGTGCGGCGACTGGTGCTGCGAGTCACCGGATGGCTTCCTTTGCGGGCTCAGGAACATTTGCGAGGTTGGAGCCGGGACATTGGGAGTGACGGGCGTGGCTTCGCGGAGTCCAAACTGAGGCTCGACAGATTCGGGCGAGTGAGACCTGGGCAGATCAAAGTAGCCGCGGGGCGGAGTGGCAGGACTGGCCTCTGCAATAGTGGCCATGGGGCTTTGCAGAGGGCCGACAGCATACTGGGGCTCTAACTCATCGCTGCCGAACTGAGGATAGCAGGACTTGTGCCTCTCCATGACTTCCTGGCGCGGAGACGGCTCGGGGCGTGGGGACTTGAATGGACCTGCATCTTCGTTGGGCGAGTTGACGGTCGAGTTTGAGAGAGAGGAAAAGTATCCAGGGCGGTTGCCAAACTCGTTCTGGATGGTGAGAGGGGCCAATCGGCTGAGGCGACGGCCAGTCTTGTCCTGCTGCTCGAAGCGCTTTGCGAGCAGTCTGCCCTGGAGGGCGAGGGCGTCGAGGGGAGAGAGAGCGGGGGGCGCTTCGCCAGTGCGTGGGCTGGGTAGGTCAGATATGAGCGACAGATTGCTCATGCTGGCGCTGGCGCTGGCGATGTTGCCGAAGCCAGAGCTGCTGTTGTTGGTGTTTGCGTACAAGCCGGCGTTGTTGGAGGTGGAGGTGGAGGAAGGGTCAAACGACTGGGAGCGGAGGTCGAGGCCGCCCGGGCGCTGCTGCCGGTTTGCCATGGTATGTGAAGGCGGGAGGGAGTGAGCAGTCAGTGAGCAAAGGGCAGGCAATTCAGCAGGGGTGGTGCATGGAATCGGCAGCAAAGGGCTGATGAGGCCGGGCTGTCATGCGCGCCGCCTCGGATCGGGCAAATGTAATAGGTAGTATTTCTAGTAGGCTGGCGATGGCAATGGCAATGGCGATGGCGATGACGGCGGCGGCTGTGCCTGCAGGGGGGGAGGAGGAGCAGAAGGATGTGACGCGATCATGGACTTGTCGGGCTTTGAAGGCTCAGCGGGAGCAGCGCGAAGGAGCGGATACGACGGCGGCAGGCGTCGAGAAAGACCGGGCGGGAGGCGAGGGTGGTGTGAAGAGTCGGGGCTCGGGTGGGTATTGTAGTGTAGTGTATTTGGCAGTTGTTGCAGGGCAATAATAGCCAAACCTACACCTCCTGAAACCCGCGGTGGAGCCCGGTGCGAGAGAGGGAGCCAAAGCCGTCACCAATTGGGCGCGCTACTACGAGTCGGCCCTGCATCGACAACGGTGTGGTCTCTGCGCCACCGCCGCCCCCAGTCGCCGTGAAGCGTGACACGACGCCACCACCGCCGCCCTATACGGCCCTCACTATTGACATTTCGCGCCGCCTTTCCCTATTGCTGCATGACCACGGCAATGTACTTGGTGTGTAGCGTGCAGTAGGCGGCTGTCTATACGACATGAGCGTCATCATGCTGTCTGTATTGTCCCCCCATGATGGTCAATCAACTGCCTACACTACGACCACCACCATGCCAGGACAACGCCCACCACCATCAGGCCCCCATGCCACACAGCACCGTCTCACTCATTGCCAAACCCCCACCACCACACCTGCGACACAGCACCCACGGCTCCGACTGCCTCGTTTCACTAGCACCACGCGTAGTCGCCCTCGTCGGCTCGTGGCCGCTTTGGGCCACGGCCGCCAATAATCATTAGCACTGCCAAAATGCCGTCGTCGCGCCCTCCTTGCCGCTGCTCATTTGCTCCCGCGCACCCGAGCACCATGTCACGGTCCAGAACTTTTTTGCTCATTTAAATTGCTGCCCATCCTGCGAACCACTGTTCTTGCAACGCCCGATGTCGAGAGCTGAGATTTGTAGACAATAGCCCGTCTAACCTATACACAAGGGGCCCGGCTGTCACTGCTCGCCTCGCTACGTTTATGTACTAACCCACCACCTGCTCACTTGCTCACTTGCTCGTGAATGAACCCTGCAGGGGCGCCGCTAGCCCATCACCGCCGCCAAGCCCATCCCCTTCTCCAACCCGGGTTTCATCTCGCTGCTCCTCCAATGCTGAAGGAAAACTCAATCCATCGCTCATCCGCCATTACCTAACACCGCGCACACAAGCTGAAAAAAATAACAACACACGTGTGCGCTGCAATTTCACTGTCCACACCGGTGCCATGGCGCCCTGTAGCTCCCGCAAGCACAGTCCGACTATGACGTGGATAGTCATCAAACCTCCCTCCACACGCCATCTGCCATGCACCTGCATCCTGTCACCCCAGACTGTTCGTATGCCGTTCCGTCTAGGCGACCGCATCGACCTTCTCCCAGCACTGTAGTTGTACGCTGTCCTCCAGCCTCGGCTTGGATGCAGTGTCGAGAGCCACGCGCTTCAAGCCCATCATCCATCCTATGAGCCCACGCGGCACCCAGTTGCCCACCAGATCATACGTGACACTTCCACGCCCAATACGCCATACTTTTTGCGGTCGTCGCTGTGTGAGCGCATCGAACACGCCATTGTGTAGCTCCCGAACTGAGCTGCCGCTTTGGTTGAGCAGGCCCCGGCTCTGCGCAACGCGTGCTTGGGCCTCGAAATTGCTTGCGTATAACGCTCTCGTCGTTGCTGGCCAAGCATGTGGGCTGCCGATCGACCGCGACTGCACATGATGTTTGGGGCCCACGTTTGTCAGATCAAATGTTCCGAGATGAAATTGCAACACCTCAATGCCTAGGGTACCCAGCTCGCCTCGGAGCGACGCCAGGAACCCTTCGAGTGCGCTGACAATCGTCGTCTCCACGCTATGGAACGGCGGCCGCAATGACGCAATGATACTTGGGGTAAGCATTAGGACGCGCGACTTGAACTCGCACACTGTCGGCAGCAACGCTTGCGTCACTGCAATCGTGTTGAGCACTTTGGCGTTGAGCGCGTCCGACCAGAGCTCAGGACTGACCGTCTCTACAGGGCCAGTAGGGTAGATCAAGTCAGGAACCAGAACAACACCACGCAGATTAAGGTTATGCGGGGTTGCCCCGGGAAAGGCAACATGTGGTTTGGTGAGAAGCTCATTGAAACGCCTCATGGCCTCTTGCGTGCCCATTGTGTCGACTACGTCCAAGTGCAGTGGCCGCACGTCGGCCCTTGACTCGCCTAGAACTTGCTGCTCCTCGTCCATATTGGAGCATACAATGTATACAATGAAGCCGCGTCGCTCAAGATCGAGCGATAGCGATCGTACAATGGGCGAATTTGGCGGCCCCGCGAGGACTGTACCTGTCAGCTCCATCCTCCAACTAGGCTTGACTGTGTCGCATACTCACCCACAACTTCCATCCTCGCTCCATTGCCCGCTCGTTTCGCTCGGCGCTTACGGTTGTGCCGCTTCTGCTCTTGCCATACCAAGAATCCCCCAGTCGCACAGAATGCAATAATGGCGGCTGTCAAAGCGCGGTGCCTGAGGGCCCAGTCCTGGAGGCGATGTAGGTAGGCGCCAGCAATAGGATGCGGGGGTGGAGGTGGTGGCCGCGGTCGCGCGCGCTCCGGAAGCCATGTCTCGGGGAGGCTCTTTTTAATATATCCAGCTACATATGCAAAATGCGCATCTGTTGCGTCCCATATCGATCCCGTGAAGTTGCGAACGTCTCTAGAGTACTCAGCCAGCTTTGTATACGTCAGCTAGGAGCAGATGGAAAATGCCGTCCCACTCACCACGCCGAGGACTTGCTGGTCGTTGTTGGACATGCTTTGGCAGGTTTCAGAACGTGTTCAAGCTTAAAAAACAAACTTGTTCCAACAGGCGGTGCTTCAAACTTTGCCAGATGTCGCCTCCAGAGGTTGTCGCAAGCACACAAGTGCACTACGTCAAGCCGGCCAATGACTCGCGCGGCCATCCCAGACACGGTCGCACGTGAGGGCCAGTGGCTTTTGCGCCACCGTCTTCTCTCTCGTGGACACGGTCCCTTTTATAGGCCTGCAGCTGCAGGCCTTATCTGCACTCGCTCGTGCTTCACATTCGCTTAGACAATAATAGGCTGTAAATAGCCGTGCCTGGTGGCATAGACTGACTCCGTCCGGCGCTATCGTCGTCGTCAACCACCAAGAACAACGCGTGAACTGCTTACGTGGCTGTCGGTATCCTCAAGCCCTTTCCTAGCAAATCTTGGCTTTTTTAATTCATCTGCTTCTTCGCCCCTTCAGGGGCTGTTTGCATTTCCTTGATAAAAATTGCCTGCCAGCACAACGAAAGAGAGGACCCTGCACTGCATCCAAGGACGACCCATCAACAACTCAAAGTGCACGGCCTTGACTTGTAGGAACACCGCCACACCATGAGGGAAATTGATGCGCATTTCGATGCCTATGAGCACCTGAAACACCTTCCACGAGATGGCGAGGCGCTGCATACCCTCCGTAAGGCTGCGTCCATGGTCAAACCCATGATGAGGAAACGAGGCTGGAAGGTTGGAATACTTGCCGAGTTCCTTCCTGATGAGCCTCAACTGCTAGGTAGGAGGGCGGAAGCCGCCCCCGAGATACTTGACTGACTGGCTCCCAGGCCTTAACATCAACCGCACAGAGAGGATCCTGATCCGGCTGAGATATCACTATGATTCCAGGCAGTTTCTGTCCCTGGAGCAAGTCACAGATACCTTACTGCATGAACTCTGCCACATAGTCATTGGCCCTCACAATGTCGACTTTAACAATCTCTGGAACGAACTTCGGGAGGAGCATCAGTCTCTTCTTGCGAAGGGTTACACTGGTGAGGGATTCCTGACGCAAGGCCAAAAACTTGGCGGTAGGCGCATACCGCTCGACGAGATGCGCCGCCAGGCTCGGGTCGCTGCTGAGAAGCGACGAACGTCGACCGACGCCAGCACAGGAGGGCATCGCTTAGGTGGTTCACGGCCTACAGCACGCGGTGTTGATATGCGTAAAGTCATCGCAGACGCGGCCTCACGCAGAAACAGCATCACCGAAGGTTGTGCAAGCGGAAGCTCTGAGACTCAGCGGCTAGTCAACCAGGTCAATCAGCAAGAGCAGGACAGGTTCCGCACCACAGCTGAGCAAGACGATGCCAATGATTGGGCGATTGCTCAAGCCCTGCAAGATCTCATGTACGACGAAGAAATGCAGAGATTAGGCGCCCCGACTGGAAACGGTGGGCTAAGTTGGGATCCTCAAAACGGACTACAGTTCGACAGTGCACCACCTTCCCCTAGCATCTCGCCAGCTCTACCAAATCAATCTCACCATACACGCAGCACAACCTACCCTCTTCCAGGCCAACCTCTGCCACGATCAACTGCGCAAACGTCATCAAAAGCACTAACACGTACTCCTTCAACATCCGCAAGGACACCCTCGCGCCTTATCTCATACGACGAAGAGCAACGACGGAACAAGCGTCTTCCCCCCACACCACCGCGGCCATCTCCGCGGCCATCTCCGCCACAGCAATCTGTCACGTTCCCCACTGACCCGAATAAGTGGGCGTGTCCGCAATGCACGCTACACAACCCACTCGACTATCTTGCTTGTGGTGCCTGTGGCCTCGAACAGCCACCCCAGCCCATACCAGAACATAAACGCTTCGCATCGTCATATACGGTACCTACTCTACCCAAACCACCGCCGCAGTCTGGACTGCGAGGGCAGGGTGCCACGCCGTTTGAACCTGCAAGAGGCAGGATAGGCTGGAACTGTCTCGAGTGTGGGACCTTCATGGTAAGGTTATTTCTAGAATACAATTTGTATGAATTGTGTTGCTGACTGGTTACAGGAAAATCAATGGTGGACCTGTTCGCTTTGCGGAACGATGAAGTCGGACTCGTAGGGCATAAACAAAAGCGTTGTAAAATTTATGCGAGAGGGCTCATGCAATCTGGATACAAGTGTCTGGCATAAGACACGGATATCGTTTGACTGTGTGTTGGTGTACCCAGGTAAACAACACATGTCAAATATGGTGCCACTTACTTTGGATAAGAGATGGCGCGGCTGTCTGCATTTGGTCTATGGATAATCTCGTTGGATATCCATGATATGTGACCTGGGGACAATGTTTGTTTACGATTGAACGCTATATACGTTTTTTGGAGCGTGTTTATAGGAGCCATGGATATGTGAACATGACACATTTGTGAATAGACAACCGCCAGTTCTTCTTGTAGGCAGTCTCAGCCTTTGAAAAAAGGTATTTGAATACTTTGCACCAGTGAAAGACATATCCGTGGACGTTCCTTCCTCATGAGTCCTCGATCGTCACTGCCAAGCAGCCTTCACTTTACTTGACCTCACCCTGGACATCCCCGTAACACCAAAGACTTCACCCCATTCAGCGGCGAGCAAACACCCCACAAAAACCTTCAAAGTAACTCTTCTTCACAATGCCGTCGCTGAAGGACCTCAATTGCAGCATCGAACTATCACAACCCCAACACGCATTACCAGAGTATGGTACCATCTACGGCGACGGCTTCGTAGAGACATTCGTACCTATACCCAACCAGCCACAATCCTTCTCCATTCATCTCACATCCAACACATTCATAGCGCCTGGCATCGCGATATTTGTCTACGTTGACGGTATCTATCAGTGCAATCGCAACAGGCAAAACATCAAGCCCCGAAAACTGTCAGACAGTCGCTCTTTGGTGGACTTTAGGGTGCGTCAGAAAGAGGAGAGACAGAAGGATGGGTCTATGATTGCGCGCGAGTGGACTTTTGATAATTTGGATATTGGTGAGTTGCGATATGGTGTTTCTGTGGCAGTAACTGATCAGCAGCAGCGTCTGCGGACGATGCGTCGAACCTGCACTCACCGGCCACTCTTGACAACATAGGATGTATTGAAGTTGTAGTGCTGCGATGCGCTGGTAGTCGGGACACAAAATCTGCTTCGGCGATCAACTTGGACGGCGCTGGTGACTGGCCTGACCATCGTTTTAGCTTAGGAGACTCACCAAGCTCCCACAATCGATCCATGTACGATGATCGCGGGCCATTTCTCGATAATTCCCACAATATCTCTGGTCCACCAGCGCCTTGGTCGTCATATCGCGCGCCGTACGCTGAAACACTGCAGAGCCACGAGAGCTCCAAGACACATATTCAATACAACACTCTCCCCGTACGGGACAAAAGTTCAAGAGTATTTATGACACGTCACTCGACGTCCGGATCTCGGTGCTCGGAAGCGATGAGCCCGCGGGCACGACGCTTAGAAAGCCTTCCCTCTTCGGGCTTCCAATACGGTAGCGGACCTATTCCACCCGATAGAAAAGTTGCTCATCGCGACGATCATATGATTACGACTCCAGAAACAAGTGGTGTCGACCCTGTGTGGCTGAGAAATGTGTTGAAGACAGCAGTCAAACAGGGCGTAGAGGAGTCACGACGGGTAGAAGCCCAGTCTGCACGACATGACAGAGATTCAGACCACTCATCACAGAAAGAAGACAAGACAAGCCAGGCCCCTGGTGCATGGCCAGAATCTCCACACACTGCAACTGTGCAGGTACCGCATTCCTTCAGGGCATCACCATCCAAACGCAATCAGCGCAGTGACCGAGCATCAGATTGGGTCCAGTCACCAAATGGGTGGGGCCAGGTTGAGATAAAGAGCAAAACAGGAGCCCATGCAAACCAGAGCGAAGATCATTTGTGGGAGACAGAAATCTCCAGCTATGGCAATGGGTGGCATTCGTGCGAAGAAACGCCGTCAGATTCTTGGGATACTGATGAAACTTGGGGGACGAGTAGAGGAAGGGAGTGGAAGGATTCGAGTCAATTGGAGATACCACTTGCTACAATTGCAGCTCCTTACTCTAATGCCCAGATTGTTTCTCGAGCATCTTCTTATATACATCCTCGACGGCGATCTACACATACATCGAGAAGGCATCAGTCACGTTCCAAGTCACAATCTAGACTCCGCAAGAGAGATGAAACTTCGTTGGAATACAGAAGGTGGGCAGGAAGTGCCTCACCTGCGTACTCTACAAGTTCGTCCAGCAGCTCAGACAACACGATACAGCCGTCACATTCTCGAAGTCATATACAGACTCTGCGAAAGAGATCAAAGAGTCGTGCCTGTCCCTCGAAGTCTACGCAATCTTATCATGGACGAACTTCGTCTCGCTATCCGCTTTGTGCTGAAAACTTGAAGTGCATAGATTCTGAACAGATACCTGCTCCTTCTGCAATCACAAGAGCGATACCAGATGTTCAAAGTCACCCAGATATCGCGCTCCCAACACATACGCAGTCAAGACGACCAAGCAGACATGATTATGGGGGTATTTCTGCATCAGGAGTTCCAGCTTGGCCTGCAGCCGTAAACAATACCAGTAACATGTTTCCAGCTCCATATGCACCATCTGCGAAAGAATATGCATGGGAAGCTATTGGTTCTGGCGAAAAGGATCGTCATTCTATAGCTTCATCTACTTGGGACAGCAACAGAGTGCATTCTTGGGCCGTTGCCACGTCTCAAGATTCCACCTGGGCAACTGAAAAGCCCAAGAGCCCTGGTAAGAACGCCTGGTACTCAACTTCCGATGACGAAGATGGGGATATTAAATGGACTATTCCGCCCACTGGTCATAAAAGCCCAGAACCTACAAGATGGCAGGATATTATCAAGCCGACCCCGCCATCTGATGCAAAGAAGTCGAAATCAAAATCGAAATATAAGAAAAACGACTCATCAGCGCTTCAAGAGCTAAAAGGCGTCCTCGAAATGAGTTTGGGTAAAGAACAGAAAAATGGTGGGATGAAGGGGACCAATGTGTCCCGGCCTGCTATTCACGAAGAGAAAGACGAGAAGGACAAGAAAGCAAAGCAACCTGGCCATACCACTACTCCTCATCGCCACAAATGTTCAAAATCTCCTACCAAGTCCCGAGTCCAGCCCCCGAAACCTCACTGGCGTTTTCCTCCGCCACCTCCACCTGCATCCCTCTTGCCTTCTCCTTCTTCGCAATCCGCCATCACAGCCGCCGCAACCTCTAAAAAGGGAACAAAACACTTCGTTCATACCAGCACACCCATTCCCTACGGCCATGCGATAGCGAGACCAGAGTATGTGGATAGCCTAGAGATGCCGTATGCAGTGTTTCGATTCAAATACCGGAGTTTGGATGCTTTGAAGAAATTGGGAGTATTAGGGGGAGACCTGGAAGAGGCAAAAAAAGATTGGCAGTGACAAAGTGAGGGGGGGCTGCATGGGAAGTAGAGAGAAATGGAAAAAGATTGTTTCACACATAAACCCATGTACATTAAAAGAAGGCACAGAGCAAGCCATGAAATTCACATAGCCTCCTTCCACCTCCTTCCCAAAAAAAAAACCCCCCCTCACTTTTACTCTACTCTACAAACTCCATCCTCCCCAAGTCCTCAAAAACAAAGCTCATCCCTCTCCTCACTCTCCTCCCCCCAACCCCTCTTCCTCCCCCCCATCAACTCCCCCAAACTTTTCCTCTTCCCCCTCGACCCAGACGACACCACAGGCGACCCACCAACGCCCTTCCAACCCCGCTTCAACTGCTTAACATGCGCCCTCCTCTCCACCCTCGACGTAGACCACACTCCAGACCCAGCCTTGCTATTTCTCCTCTCCGCCGCCGCTCTGGGCGTTTGGAAGGCTGAGACGAAGAAGCTGGGGGAGGCGGTAGTGCTGGGTTCGCGTTTGATGTGGGGGGTTGTTGGGGGGAGGAGATCGTTGTCGTCGTTGTTAGGAATGGTGGTGGTGGTGGTGGGGGAGGATATGAGGTCTAAGGAGATGCTGCGTTTGTGGGATGGTGGCGGTGGTGGTGGTGGGGCGGGATGCGTGTGAGTGTTTCTGGGGTTTGATAGGTGGCGGGCGAGGGTTTGGGGTGTTTTGAAGGTGCGGTTGCAGATTTGGCAGAGGAGGGGCGAGGTTGTGGTTGTGGTTGTAGGTGATTGGTGCGGTGTGGAGTTGTTGGTGTCATCGTTGGCTGTGGGTGTGTCTGGGATCGTTTCGGAGCGTCGAGTGAGTGTGGATGGTGATATCGGTTCGGGTTTTATCTGGATTGATGTTTGGCGTGGGGGTGTGATGGTGGCGTCGTGCATGGCTAAGCTTTCGAGTAGGTCTCGTTGTAAGTCGTCTTCGTCGATCATGGTTGTCGTTTCTATAGAGGGTATTATACTATCGTCTGGTAGGACGTCTGGCATTTGTTCGTCGCAAGTGATTTCATGGTCTTCTCCTTCTCCTTCTTCTTCCTCCTCCTCCACCACCACCACCTCCTCATCTCCTTCTCCTTCCTCTTCTGCGTCCGAACCAGCTAGAGACAATAGTTCTCGTTCGTCGTCGTCATAATATACGCTTGAGGAAAATCCCTTGAAAGCTTGTGTTGGTTCGGCGGCTTCTCTGTGGCCGTCTTCGTGCTCGGATGAGCTGGGAGTTGGCAGATGATGAGACTGTGTTACAGATGCCTCTACTTGCTCATCCAGTTCATTTTCAGTGTCATGGACGTCATTGTTCGAACAAGCTATAACTGGCGATTGCAGATGCAGGTTTTGATCCTTAATCAAAGCCCATCGCCTGCTGATCGCACTTGCGGGCCAGTCTTTCCATTTCGCCTGGCTTTCCTTGATAGCAACCCATGATGAGTGATCCACCATTTTTCTTCTGCTTATGTATGTGTCGTCCTCTGGTGTAAAGTGATATTTTCTGGTAGCACGAATGCGGCGTCTTTGAACCTCAACGCGCGGACTGGTACGGCGATGTGTAGTGGGTGAGCTCTCCTGTAGCCTTGCGTGAGAAATTGAGGGAGCGGCTTCTTCGACCAGAGGTGTCGATTCTGCTAATAGCTCTCCTTCATGCTCACGTGGTAACGAAGTAACGACTGGTTGATCGGCTTGCTCAGCTAGCGGGGCTGCTCTACGAGCGGGAAGAGGGCTAGATTGAGCCACTGGATCCTGTTTTGGTGCAGCAGACAGAGGTGGGAAGAACCATTTCGGGTCCGTAGCGGGTGCGATCTTATCGGTTGTGGTGATCATCGGCGTAGTCGGTGGCAGAGCAGCGCTTGCAAATGGGGTAGAAAAGTTGGGCGGCAGGAGACCGGACTGTGCCATAGCTTTTTGGATGACTTCACCAATTCCCTGTGTCAAAGTCATATAGAATGTAGCCTGCGCCTGCTGTCCAGCAGGAGTTTGTGGAAACTGAATAAGCGGTAGGAGGCTCGGAGTCGGATTTGGATTCGGCGTATTGGGGGGCTGCATTGCGTTGAATTGTGGTATTGAAGTCGCTGGGGTAGTTAAATGTTGTGGAACTGACGGAGTATTATCGCTGCGTGGGGACTGCGCGTCTGGTATTCTGGTTTGTTGGCCGTCCAGTTCAGGCTCCTTATCTTTTGACTTCACTGGCTGCGTAGGCGCCAATTCATCTTCCGAATCCTGTAAATCCTCATCCTCGTCCTCCTCTTCACCCTCATATCTCGACTCCTTCCCTACAGCCAAGCCGAGGGTGTCCAATAACATAGTCTCCTTCCGACCGACCTGGCGCTTCAGTCTCCGCAAATGTCCTCTGTCCACCACTACTCTGTTGGTTGCCATGTCGATCTCGTCGCTCATTGACTCGTGCATATTTCCATATTTCTCGAATATCGACTCGAGTCGGCCCTTGAATTTCTGTTGTTGTCTTTGCTTCGCCTTGATGTACTCGGCGTTCTCCTCGTCCACTTCGACAGACTGCCAGATGCGTATGCGCTTCGCTGGTGGCTCCATGGTGTATAAATGCGCGCTTTGGGATGTGTGAGAAAGGAGCGGCGGCCTTGACCGAGGTACGATAGAGATAGTGGGTTGGCGAAGGGCGGGGGTTGTTTGCGACGATTTGCGACGAAGCACTAATTGGCCCGACGCGAAAGCTGACAATGGCTGGGACGCGTCGGCGCCAGCCAGCATGCTTTAGCGGCGGCCGGGGGAGCCCCACCCGCCTGCAGGTGATCTCCAACCACGAACCGCCGCATCGTCATCCACCTCCTACAGCGCCTTAATACCTCACCTTCATAGCAGCATGAAGGTCCACCTCTTATGACATTATGCCGAACGACACAAAACCAGCCGGCTTGGCCTGTCAGAAGTGCCGGACACCCATAGACATCGATGCTTCTATCGACCAGCTTAACCCGGCTGCCTTCAAGCTGTTGACAGGTACAACCACCCCTGGGTTCTTTCTGGGTCCTGTTCTCATATTGATTGCGGTATAGACTCCGTAGTTTCAGGCCAGCTCCAGGCTCCGAATATCTCGCCAAATCGCCAGTCGCGTCCACCAAACCCTCCAGAACATCTCAAGACCTACCAAGATGCGATCAAAGATGCAAAGACACCTACATACAGACGCAACATCCAGGGCGCACCGCAATCACGAAGCCCAAATGGCCCCCAGAACCCCGCCATGTCGTTTATCGACATACACATGTCCGAGTCGATGATCAACCCGCCTTCTGGAGAACCAGTCCAAAGTGCCAACGGCAAAACGCAAGCAGAGGACGCAAAGGCTGACGCGAATGATAAAACAAAGCGGAAAGGCGCGAAGAATGGCCTGGGAACGGCGGGAGGTGCGAGCCTAGCAGATGGACTCGAGACGACGAATCGCATGTTCGAGATTCTATCTGCGCGCTCCGATATCGACCACCCGATATGCGTAGAGTGCACCGAGATCCTTATAGACGGGCTACAAAAACGACTTGGCGTAGCAACCCGAGAGCGTGATGCATACGTAGACTTTCTCCGGCGCGCCAACACCGACGTGCCCAGCGCTGAAGAAGTCAAAGCCGCCGAAGCGGCCCTCAAAGCAGCCAAGAAGGCCGAAAGCACCGCCATTACTCAGCTTGAGAACCTCGAGGCGGAAAAGGCAGAACTAGACAATCAAATTGCTGCCTTGGAAGCAGAAGCGCGGATACTGGATCAAGAAGAGAACGAGTTCTGGAAGAGCAGAAACGCTTTCAACACGACCTTGACCGAGTTCCAGAACGAGCGTGACGCTTTAGCCACGAGGTATGCTCACGATGCACAGGTGCTGAACCAGCTGCAGAGAAGAAGCGTCTACAATGATTCCTTCAACATCACGCACGACAACCATTTTGCCACCATCAACGGTCTGCGCCTCGGACGCCTACCAAACCCATATGTCGACTGGCCTGAAATCAACGCAGCATGGGGTCAGACCTGTTTGCTACTCGCTACTCTAGCAGAGCGTCTAGGCTACAAGTTCGACGGCTACGAGCTCTGTCCCATGGGCTCCACATCAACGATTACGCGCATAGAAGCCAAAGGAGGGGCTTCCGTCGCCGAGTCAACAACAAGACATCAACATGCATCTACAGCAACCACAGCTTCATCACCACAGATATCCAAGCAACGCCTCGAACTATACTCGTCGGGAGATTTCCCCATCAACTTTGGTTTCCTGCACCGCAAGTTCGACGCAGCCATGGTAGCTTTCCTCGAGTGTCTCAAGCAGCTGGGCGAATTCGTTGAAAACCAAGCTCCTCCAAATGCTAGTGGCGTAGGGGCTCCCGGCAGCGGTGGTGGTGGTGGCGGCGGGGGCGTCAAGATGCCGTACGAGATACGCAAGGATCGGATCCATGATCAGAGTATCAAGCTGGCGCTCAACAAGGATGAAGGATGGACAAAGGCGTGCAAGTACACGCTGACGTGCTGCAAATACCTGCTCGCGCACGCAAACAATGTTGAGAGTAACGCCATGCGGAGACGGTAAGCTAGGCACAGCATGGCTAGATTGAGAGAAGAGGAAGAAGAACAAGAAGAGGAGGGGGCTGGTGGGACAAGCATGCTAGTTTGTTTGTTTTTTCGAGATGGATAAGATACCCAAATATTGATTGATTCTTGCGACCTTTTTTGCTCAGTGACGTGTTGCTTTTCTGAGAAATGATGCCGGTATGTCGTTTCACCGGTACAGTCGGAAATAAGGATAGTAAAAAAGCTACAGCATGCGGGATTGCGCAGTCACCAATGGTTTTGCCGGATGCCATCTCGTGTTGCACCGTCACCTTGCACAGTGTTACTAGTGGACGGAATTCCCGTCATGCCTAGAGCCGTGCAGCACCATGGTACTGTCGTGCTGGGCTTTCCATCTTACCATCAACACGGGACAATTACCTAAAAGAAAGCTTCCATCACAAAGGAATCCCCCCCTTTGTATGGTGGGGAAGAATCCGCATTGCACCATCCAGTGGATGTGTGTCGTCAGCCCTGTTGCGTGATGGATGGTGCCAAATCACTACGGAAGGTTGCCTCGGGCGGTTCAAATACTCGAGAGCACCATAAGACTTAACAGGCTAAAGTTAACACCGTCCTGTAGTGGTGAAAGACAAGGATCGTCTCTTCAAGGGCGACCGCAGACTGCATTGATTACGCGGACCCGAAGTTGGGTTAGATTGACACGCCTGACCATTGTGTGGTGCAGGTGGCCTCCCGCACCGACCAACAAGCCAACAAGCACGGATTCGGCATCTGCATCCAGCACATGAGGCGGGATCCACCCGCTGAAACGAGCACGTCGTCAGCTTCACCAGTGTCGAAGCCGGAGACAAAAGCGGAAAGGCACGATCCTCTCGGTGGTGTTGCGGCTCTGGGCTCAGAAGACGGGGTCAGCTGAGTTGTACAGCCCCGGTGACTTTCAGGGTAAGGTAACTAAGTATGCGCTAAACAGATGAACAGAACAAGCCCGTGCTAAGAAAAAAGGTAAAAATCCCAGACGTGATTGGAAGCGGAATGTTCCTGCCGCGGCTAGGTCGCGGGTCTGGTGGCCACAAGTACGACAGTCCCAGACCCGGTACTATTCGGGGGCCGAGAAGTTTTGCGGGGTAGCGTCAATCCTTAGCTCATAGAAACCAGGAGAATGAATTGGCCATGCTGGGGGGATGGTGGTTGATGCTGTCAAGAGGCACAGGTAAATGCAGTAACCGGTCTGCTATGCGCGTTGGCGTAATTGCCCTCGACCCTGACGTGCTCAGGATTACATGGACGTGTCTATGTCGTCGGTGGAGTGAGTAACAGAGCGACGTACACTTGTGATTGTTTTGGAGAGTGGATGCGAGTGTCGTCGGTTCAAGTGGTGAGCTAAAGTAGTTCCCGTAAGGGGTATAATTCGTGACTGTGGAGAAGGTGCATGGCGGGGAAGTTTTGAAGACGTAAGAAATTACCAAATCAGCCCAGGTCGAGCACGATGGCGACGAGGCTAGACTTCAAGTGATGCAAGCGAGGGGACGTATACGTGTCAATGGAAGAGAGTGTCCATGCATCGTGAAGATTCTGCAGACGGAGGTTTAAGGGGGTCCACGAGGCGTGGCATCGTCAGGAGACGGGGAAAAGCGCGAGGCTAAGGAAATGGGGACATCTGTGCATTTATTGAACAGGCGAGCCGTGACACGGGGATGGAAATACGGTGTGAATATGGGGTGAAGCAATCATGACGATGGCGGTTTTGGCGGAGCGAAGCGGAGATACAGGAGATGGATGGCGAGGCGTGAGGGCGAGGCGGACAAGGACGCCACAGGCTTGGAGGTGGTGAGAGGGAGGATGGACGGTAACGAATCTGACCACCAAGGACAAGCGGCATGCATCGGCAACAGAAGTCCGGCATGGTGAGCAATGCAGGTCGCAAGTCGCAGGCTGGAGACAGGCACGAGGGGGCTCGTCCGAGGATTTTGATGTGTCATGCGTGGTCAGGTGGCCTGCGGATTGAATTTCCTGGGGGTAATCGAAACGCAAAGGCCTGGCCCACGTGAAGCCAAATTTGAGCGTTCCGACTTGTTTGGCGCGGCTGCACAAAGCTGGGGAAGTCTTCGCCTTTGACTAACTCCGTACCACGGTGCCTGGTGTTGACTGTCTGATGAATAAATCTCTGCTCGCCCGTCACTGGTGGCGACTATAAGACTCACGGCCTGCCTCCTCTCTTGCTTTATATACCAAACCAACCTACGCCTCTCCGACTACTCACCCACCAACCACACACTTACACTACCCACGCACACTGTGCCACATCGACATCGACCCACCTTACCCTTGCTGCACATTCAATGAACATCAACGACTTCCCGTACGAAATCCTTTCCCAGATCCTCCACGAGGTTACCAAGGCCAATGTCCGCGAAGGTCCAACATACACCTTTGGACTCCAGCAAGCGCCCCTGCCACTAGAGAGGGCCAAGCTCCAGCGCTATGTAAGGGGCCCCGTTCCCCCAGAGCTTCTCAAGTGGGATGCCACGGCCACACTCCGTTCCGTTTGCTGGAGGTGGCACGAGTGGGCTTTGGAGCACTCGATCAAGGATGTCTACATTCGCCGCTGGAAGGGTGGAGAGGTAAGCAACATCCCAAGCATTCGCCTAGTCTTGCCATGCTAACCGTACCCAGCGATGGGCTGAACTCTCCAATAGGCGAGAAAGCTACCCGCTTTACGAGCTCATTGACCGTCCAACTGGTACGGCTGTGTACCGTGACCCATTCGCCTCCCTCAAGCGGACAGTCAAGATTTGCAACGACTACCCCCAAGTCGCTTCCAAGATCAAGCGCATGTGGGTCCATGGCTTCTATACCGCCGAGACCGACCGCATGATTTTCGATTGCTTGAGGAACTGCGTTAACCTTACTTCGCTTTCCATTCCGTGGACTACCATTAGGCACGTGGATGCCAAGGCCTGGCGAGCCATGTTGACGGGTAGCGGCAAGTCACTCCAGTCTCTAGAGCTGCAGTGTGTCGATCCCACATCGCAGCAAGCAGCCGACAAGGACAACCTCGTCGATCTAGAGCCCCTCCAGTCGGTCAACTTTGGCCAACTGCGCCGCTTGAAGATTTTCGGCGACACATCCTTCATGCCCATCACCGACAATGACCTGTTCGCTATTGCTCGCACTGCCACTCAGCTCGAGGAGTTCCATCTGACCTGCAACTCATCAATCACCATTGATGGTGTCATGGCGATTGTCAAGGCTTCTCGCCAGACACTCCGCGTTCTGGAGCACAGCCCGCGGTCCCAGGATGGCTTCTGGCACCCGCATCCTGGTTCCCCAAGCGACAGTGAGCATCTCTGCGATACCTTCCGCAACTGCCCAAAGCTGGAGACACTGTCCATCTCCCTCCCATCTGTGTGCTCCCACCTCTTCTCCAACGAGGACGCCAAGTTTGCGGGTGATTTGCAAGTTCGTGCCCTGCATTTGTGCGAGCATGAGCACGGCCGCTCTACCCACGAGGCTACCGACGCCCTGCAGAAGCTACTGGAGCAAGCGCGCCGCTTCATCCGGCTCCGCGCTGAGAGCGCCATTCCTCGCGAGCTTTACATTGAGCTCTTCTTCGCAGACTGCATCTTCGAGCCCGGCTTCCAGGCGGTGCACGGCGACTTTTCCTTGGCCCAGATTTCGTCCGAGGGATACTGGCCGCAGAACGTCGAGTTCAGCGGAAAGGGACCCTATGGAAGCACCGGCCTGTACGGAAAAGAGGAAGAGGCGCAGTTCCAGCGCATCCACGAGGCCGAGTTCCTGGCTGGTGTCCACAGGAGGCTTCATTCCATTCAGACTTGAATGTGGATCATTCGACCAAAAAAAAGCGATCGTCTTCCTTTCTTCTGTATACCATTACTACAACTTGTTTTACGACATTAACGATCATATGCATGAGCGCGGCAGGCCTGGAGCCAAGAGATATCAGGCTGAAGTAGCCATATTCGATTCATGCATTTCAAAGGGTTTGAGAAATTTGACTATCAAGGCATGGGGTTTTATGTCTTCAAAAAAAGCGGTTTTTAGGGAATTTGCATTTGAGCGACGGCAGTCTGTTTTTTACTTGTTAGCGTTGTAGCGTTCATAACCGGATACCATTGTACTGTAGTGAACAAAGTTTTTCTACGTATGCACTTCTTGGTTCCAACATCCTGTTTGTATATGTGTGCACATTGACGTTGTGTCCGCGGGAAAGTTTCCACAACTATAAAAAGCAATGACGACGTGTCGTTGGAAAATTTTAGAGAAAAAAAGGCTTGACAGACAGCCTTATCAGAATCTTCACCGCACGCTTTTTCCCCCTCCCGCCTTGGCGATCATCAGCCCCCGCAATTGCGGTCTCCCAAGCTGCTTGTCTCAAGACGGAAAAGCCCAAGGTACGGGGTGCCCCTCCGTGCTTACACAGCCAACAGTAAGCTCTCCTCTAATCCTCGAGCGGTCGCCATTTACTCTATCTGGAGCTTAGCCGTGCGCCCGTTCTTAGCATAACCACTGTTATACGTCGGTGTGTATGCAACGCCGCAGCACTACCACCAACAACAACAGCGATAACATAAGTGCGACTTTGCTGATGACTAACTTTCGGAATATATCCGCAGTGTCTCGGGCCATTTTCTGCCGGAGATCCGGTAGCAGCGATGCATTGGTTTTTTTTTCTTGGAAGGGGGAGGGGGCGGTTGTCGGATGGAGACCTGCTTCGATGTTGACAGACTTTCAAATCCTTACCAAGCAGTCATGTAATCGAGAATTCAGGCAGAAGAAAAATGGGTCCATGACGCTAATGACGCCTACTGCGCCGGGGAGAAAAGTGGAGACACACTATACTCGTCTGGGATAGGTATGGAGGGGCGTCACTGCGCGTTTCCAATGCTCTGTGGAATCGGCTGGTCTGATAACGGCAAAGTTTGGCTCTGTGGACGGGGGTAGAGGTGCGACGATTGGACCAGCGTGGGCACATCTAGCTTGCATCATGCCATGTAGGGAGAGATGGGGATCGGGTATGCTGCCATGTTTTGCGTGCTGGCGCATGCTCGCTGGGCTAACAACTATAAGATGCAAGGCCTGCCCCTCTTCTCGAGCTTCATCTGCAAGCTCTATCTCAATTCCTCCCTTCTAGCACTTCTCTCTACATTGTTTGATACCCCCTAGCTATTCAAGATGGCGCCCAAGATTGCAATTGTCTACTACTCCATGTACGGCCACATCAAGAAGCTGGTATGTTGACACTCTCGCGCCATGCAAGCTGCCGTGGAGCACCTTGGTGGTACAGAGGAGAGAGAGAGAACAACATGACTAACTGCAATTCCAGGCCGATGCTGAGCTCAAGGGTATCCAGGAGGCTGGTGGTGACGCCAAGCTCTTCCAGTATGTATCTTCCGACGTTCCACAACATTCCACATCCTCGCACCCCCCTCAATTGCAGCCCTCCCGCGCTCTACCCCGAGTACAACATGGTCTAACAATCACATAGGGTTGCCGAGACCCTTCCCGAGGAAGTCCTCCAGAAGATGTACGCCGGCCCCAAGGCTGCCGATGTCCCCGTCCTTGAGGACCCCGCTGTCCTCGAGGAGTTCGACGGTATCCTCTTCGGTATCCCTACCCGTTACGGAAACTTCCCCGCCCAGTTCAAGGCTTTCTGGGACAGGACTGGCAAGCAATGGCAGCAGGGAAGCTTCTGGGGCAAGTACGCTGGTCTCTTTGTCTCCACCGGTACCCAGGGTGGTGGCCAGGAGAGCACCTGCTTGGCTGCCATGAGCACCCTCGCCCACCACGGCTTCATCTACGTGCCATTGGGCTACAAGACCACATTCGGTAAGTTTGATAGACATTTTCTTACTTGATGGCGCGAAAACAAGAAGCTAACATCTTCCCAGCCGACCTTGCCAACCTAAACGAGGTTCACGGTGGCTCCGCCTGGGGCGCTGGTACCTTTGCTGGCGGTGACGGTTCCCGCCAGCCCTCTGAGCTCGAGATCAGGGTCGCCGTTGCCCAGGGCAAGGCCTTCTACGAGGCCGTTGCCAAGGCTCACCAGTGACTAGATGATGGTACTGCGGGCGAAAAGAAGGCGGCAGAAACTACGACCGCTACGACTAATGGCACTACACCTGCGCCAGCGGACAAGACTTCCAGCACCCCTGCTGCTGCTCCTACTCCTGCTGCTGCACCTTCATCACAACCTCAGCAAAAGACTGAAAAGAACAAGGAGGGTCCTTGCGGACTGCCCTCAAAGTGCGATATCATGTAGATCTTCTGTCAAACCCTACCTACCTTCTTAATTTATATAAACGAAATGAATGATACCTTTTTTTAACGATAACAAAGAAATCCTCTTCTTCTTCAAAATATGACCAGACAGTCTTGTTTTTTTACTGGCAAAGCGTCTTGGTTCAATTTCCGATTTCTACCTGTATATGAATTGGGTATACCCGAAAGTAAGCAAAATGGAGAGAAAAAAATAAAAGCAACCTTATTATATCCATCCCTTTTTTTTACTCCAAAAAAGAAAAACAAAACAAAACGCCATTTCTAAATCTCATCAACCAAATTTCCCTTGCATGAATAGGAAGTGGAAAGTGGGACGAGAAAGACTGAGAAAAAAACAACAATGACAACAACCCCCAATCTACTACTCCGCCTTCCCATTCTTCTCACCACCACCATCATCACCCCCTTTGCCTCCCTTGACATGATCCTGAATAAACTGATCAACCCACTCCTCAATCCCATCCGCCTTGTGCGTCAACCACTCCCACCAACTCTGTTCCTTTTCCTCGTCCTCTCCTCCGTTTCCTTCTTTACCCTCGTCGCCCTTTTCTTTATCCGCTGAACCACCTCCAGTAGAACTAGTAGCAGGAGGCGTGGGTCGTGTAGGGGGAGCTTCGTTTTCTAGTGTAGCTCCCGTGTCGAGACCGGATGCGAAGGAGGTGATGCTGGAGAGGGGGTCGAGAAGGGAGGGCATGGCGGCGAGGTTTGTGGAGGGGAGGGGCTGTGGGGAAGAGGAGGAAGAAGGAGAGGGGGAGGGGGAGAGGGTGTAGGACGATACGGGGTCCTCAGGGGTTTCGTTTTCAGATGCGTTGGTGGAATCGTCGTCGTTGTGTAGACCGATTGGTTTGAGGGGGAGACGTAGAGTGCCGTTGTTGGGGGCGGGTTGAAGTTTGACCGAGTCACAGATTATGTTGTAGAGTTCGATGTTTTCTGTTAGATGTTGTCAGTGAATGTGTTTCTCTGCTTGCATATCTCACGTTCGATAGACATGACTACTTACGGAATGGTTCCATCTGGCTGTTCGGTTCATGCGGGAATGCTGGGCCTCTGGCTATGAAAATGGCACGCATAAGCGGGTGCTCGTGGTCGTAGCCGTGGAGACCTCGAGGATGATAGACTTCGTGATTCTTTTGGCGTTCTTCAATATCCCACTGATCCTTCGTAACGATTGCCCAGCCGGTCTTGGGTACTAGCCAAAGCGGAGCTATGCGTTTGTTTTTGCTGAAATGGTATCGCTCTGGCATGTTCTCATCGCGAAGGTAGACCTCGATATTGGGATTGTCAGCTGTACGGTTTTTGATCTGGTTGTATATGCGATGGAGGGCAGAGGGATCTTTGGGCCGGAGACCGTAGAGAGGCCAGCCGTCTGTGTGTGATAGCTCTGCAGGATCGACCAGGTCTTCGAGTTGAATAAGACGAGTAGCGTCGGTTGTTGCCATGCCGTGGTCAGACACTACTACTACGTTGACAATGTTTGTGAGGTTTCGCTCACGGATGCCTTTGAAAATGTCTCCCATCATAGTATCAACTCGTGTGATGGTTTCCCGGATCTCTGTGCTGTTGGGACCATATGTGTGACCATCGCCATCTACGTCGGGAACGTACGCAGCAATCAGCTGGGGTCGAGGTGTAAGCGCAGTCGCACCGACATCCTTGGGGCCGGGTAGATCGAGGAAGCCCATGATACGATCTACTTTCCTGGATAGAACTTCCGAACCGTTATATTTGTCAACATATGCAATTTTCTGATCCAATATATTGGCTTCGGAACCTGGCCACATGTGTACTGCTGCTCGGACATTCTGCTTCTCGGCCGTCACCCACAGTGGCTCCCCACCCCACCAGTGGGACTGTAGGCTTTGCGCAGGATGGGTATAATAGAACTCCTCCTTGAGCTCCGGGTCCCAGAATGTATTAGATACGACCCCATGCGCTTCAGGATATAGGCCAGTCGCGAGCGTGTAATGGTTTGGAAAGGTCACACTGGGGAAACTGGGCAGCATGTACTTGGGCGATATGCCCTCCCGTACAAACTGACTGAGTGTGGGTGTAAGGTTGCGGAACATAAAGTCGGCGCGAAAGCCATCGAGGGATATGAGAATTGTGGTAGGCGCAAATAGCGAAGTACCATTTGATACCAGGGCGGCAGCGTCTTTGACATCTTGCGGGGTAGAAAGGTTGTATGCGGTTGCTAGGAGGACGACGAAAAGAACAATTATGGCTACGTATATACCTATCCGACGGTATATGCCCTTTCTCTGTGCCTACACCAACTGTTAGTTTTCAGGGTGCACACAGGGGTGCCTAATTTACCCTTCGCTGCGATTCATTCGCAAGCAACTGTCGTTCGTCGCTCTCTGAGTTTCTCGATATGAAGCTGGTGCTCGAGGCTCCGGTGCCCTCCTCCATGTCATACATGAGGGCGCTGGACTCCTCCTTGCTGCCTTTCCTGCGCCCTTTCGCCTTCTCCTTGACCCATTTCCCAACCTTGACGCCTGAGCCTTTGCGGCCCAAGAAGCCTTTGCTGCCCTGGCTTCGTGTGAGGAGCTTTTCACGCTCATCCTCCGAGTCTAGAATATCGTGGTCGTTCTTGGAGAGTTCACCCGATGGCCTGCCATCGTAGCCTTCGTCGTCGGAGCTGTGGTCGTAAAGCGTGCGTTCGTCGGTACCCGCGTCTGAACTTGCGGTCCTGTGCAAGTCGTCTTGCGACCGTGCAGCCATGGTTGTTTCTTCAAGGGCAATATTACATGGCTATGCGAGAGGCCAAGATTGCGCAATAGAATCGTGTCCGAGAGTGTAGGGCGTGTCAGCGACCCTGGACCTGTTGCTTGGCGTCCGTGTTTCACTTGTGGAAATACCAATCATGACCATGCATGAACAATTAATTATGTCGAAATGTAATGAGAGCTAGCCTGATGCAAAATATGATTATTGGAGGCAGTAATGAACAACGCGGGGCGGATTGTTTAGCTGCAGAGTGATTTTGATTGTCTGCGCGACATGAACGCGTGCATGTGACTAAATTGATCGCTGTCCAACCTAGGTATCTAATACCCCAGCACTCTCACCACTATTTATGCAACTAATCAGGACATTGAAAACGCCGCATTTCCATCAGCATCAATCCATTGCAGTCTCGAACCCGATACTTTCCCCTTAGAGCATAACCATAAGACTAACCATGTATGCTCTACAATCTCTCCCCAGCAGTACAGCTTCACTTGGCCCAATGAGCGAGAAGTGCGACCTTCTCGGTACAGCATCACACCCCAGCCGAGTTTTCCACTTGTGACTTGCTCACAGATGTTGTTCCAAAATGCTTGTTGAAGCTGCGCACTCCAATGCGAACAGCTGATTAACCAGTACCCACGATCATCGGGTTTCGGCTTATTTACTATCCTGATTGGCTTGAAACGCTTCGGATTTTGCTGTTTGAGTGCTGCTAGTTGTGGAGTGATTTGAGAAGGCAGCGTACCCGGTTGCTCTGTTGATATCTTGGGTTCTGGTGGATAAACGTCGATTTGAAGTTTGGAGAAATCTATAGGTGGAGTGACTTGGCTACTGTCCTCAGGCTCTTTTTCTTCGCATGTCGTATGCCATGATGCTGGCGAGGATGGATTCAAAGCACTGTCTGAACTGACAGGCCTTTGGGATGTTGCAATAGCATCAGGTTTTGCAGACAGCTTCGCAGTGGGCATAGGTGTCTCTGCTACGATACTCGCCGTTTTCAAGCGCATACTTCGTCGACGTTCTGGAAAGTCTTCTTTCGTATCAGGTGTTGCTGTGACTAAGGCCTCTATAGTGCTGTCTTGAATCCGTTCTTCATCCGTATCATTTGCAGGTGTATTGTCATAACTCTTCAAATAGCTGTCCTGTAATTGACTCTGGAGAACTTCAGTATCCGGCTGCGTGTCCTCAACAAAGCCTAGGTCGACATCGCCTGGAGTACCTGGAATCTTTTCCGCTAGCGGTTTTCCCTTGATGGAGCTCGACCTAAGAGTTCTTCGGTATTTCCCATCATGGCGTGCATGCTTTGATTGAGCAAGTCGACCGGGCGTGAGCGGTGGATCTTTGAGTACATGCTCATTGGACTGAATGGTAGCATTCTCATGATTCTTAAGTCCACTCAAAGATAAATGTGACGGGAAGCTGCCGTAAGAATCTTTGCTCATAGATAAGTTGGAAGTGTCCGCGGTGCCTCGGAATAAACTCCCTTGCTCTGGAGCTATATCATTCAACCCCGGCAGGGCAGATTGATTCGCAACATCAAGCTGCCGGGAACTTTCCCGATGAGGTACATTTGCCTCAAATGTAAGATAGGCATCGGCCAAAGACTGGTAGAGTTGGTCGCTTTGTCGCGTAGTTGGGGCAGAGATGTGAACCAACAGTTCATCAATCATGGCTGAGGTTGACCAGATGTAGTTGGTACAGTCGCATAGCCATCATAGTATTTTCGCTACTCAGTCCATGTGGCGTGCGCGATAGACAATCAATAATGTGTAGTTTACATTGAGAATGCAAGTGAAAGGAGGTGCAGGCGTGAGAACTGGGATAGCTTGGCAACCGTGGCCTGTGCATGCCCCCATCTATCGAATTGTAATTCTCGAGACAACAAAGCTTGACCTATTAAGTGACAATTTGTCTCACATTGAAGAAAAGTATGTACTTTCTCGTATCATAAAGACAACGCACGTTGAGTACTGTCATTCAATGACATATCGTCTATCATGCATGTAGTCATAGACCCAACCCTACGGATATCGCTGGAAAGAAAAGAAACAATGCCCACTTGCTCGACACGACTCTACTCATCATTATCTTCGGTAGGCGCCTGCAGCTCCTCGATTTCCTCCTCGTCGAAGGTGTTGAGAGGGACGGAGTACAAGCGGAGAAGAGGCTTGTTGGGGTCCTTGACAAGAACGTACTTGCCATCGTCCATGCGAAGGACCATATCGACAATGGTACGGACGATAGCCCATCCGTTGTTGAGGTTGAGCGCCATCTGAGCGGCGAAGTCGCGGGGCTTGTTGGTGAGAACACCGAGGATGACGTGGTCATTGTTGTTCTTGGGGTTGGCACGAGATACGAAACTAGACCTTTGTTAGCAGCTTCTCAGCAAGAACAATTGTTAAACATACCCGAGCTTCATGGTGTCAGCCTTGGCGAGGATACTCTGGACAGTCCATCGAGCAAGCTTGCAAGAGTTGTTCTTCATTTCAGTAGCAAGGACAGCACCTCTCTGGCTTGCAAGCTTGGTCCTCCAGTCCAAAGCTCCGCCGGCTCCTTGGGCCTTGTTGTCGAATTCGTTGAGCGCCTTGATGGTCAGGTATTGGTCCTCACCGTTGATGTTGTTCTTGACAACAGCATCAAGCTCAGTTCGGACAATCAGGTGCAGTGGCTCCTCGTCCTTGTCCAGAGACAGGTCAAATCGGCGGTACCTGTATGCCTTGGACGCTGGCGGGTCGGTCTCGACCTCCTCGTTGTAGAAGGGGTGCTCGTGGGGCATATTAACCTTGTTGGTCTCGGACTCGGTAACAACCTGGAGAGGGAAGACGTTGTTGATGTGTGTGGCTTCGAGCATCAGAGCGCCTGGGCTGTTGATCGAGTCCTTGTTGCCCTCGGAAATCTCGAGCGGCGCATCTGCAGCGTTCTCGTTGACAGTGACCATGTCCAGGCTTGATCCATCGCGCTTATCAATGAATACCTTGTTGTCCCTCTTGGTGAAAACCAAATCCCATGAGTAGACGGACTTGGTAGCGCACATGAGCATTGAAAGAATGTTGTCGGTAGCAAAGACAGTAGCCTCGTCTTTGTCGGCAAGCTCCTGCAGAACAGGGTCGCTGGAAGTAGTGACATTGTAGGCGGCACGATCGAGGACGTTGAGTCTGCGTTCGGAAGTCTTAGCACCGGGCTGCTTGTCGTAACTGCGATCATAGTAGTAGAGGAAGCCGTATTTGTCGATGTCCTCGCCCTCGTGGGTGTCGAGGTTGAGCTTGCTGAGGCGAGAGAAGTCAATTTCCTCCATAACGCTCCACTCGGGCTTGACCTGCACAGAGGCATCGCGGTTGCGCTGGGGCTTGTCGTCCCTCCAGCCAAAGCGGCGTCCTCCTCTTCCACCACGGCCACCGCGGTTGTCGTACTGCTGTCCGCCACGGCCGCCAACACGCTGGAAGGTACCCCGTCCTCCCCGTTGCGCCTGTCCGCCACGCGCACCACCCCGTCCACGGAAAACAGTGCCGCCCCCGCGTCCGAAACCGCGTCCTCGGGCTGATGTTCGTGTGTTGTCGACAACGGAGAAGGTCGCCTCCTCTTCGGCGGCCTGGATAGCGAAGGGGTTGGTCTGCTGGTTTGCACCGTACACTTGCTGGTCTGTGGAATTTCATTAGCCTTTTGCGATTCTCTTCCTCTTTCCAAATCCCAACATACCCCGGTAGTTGCGGTTGCCATACTGCTGGCGTCCTCCCCGCTCACGGTCCTTGCCCTCAGTCCAGTCGGCCATGCGACCCAGCTTGTCGGCCTTGGAGTAGGGCGCGAAGGGGACGCCATCGAGCATCGTCTCGTTGGAGACTGGCGGGCCCCATGCTTGGGTGTCGGGGAGCGCGGACACGAGGTCCAGAAGGGATGCTGGAGCCATGTTGTCGAGTCGTGGTTCTGCTGTCACTCGCACTTGGTGGCCGCTGCACACGAAATTGCTCGAGGTGGGCTGCCAAGATTACGCCGCTAAGGAAAAGCGAAAGCCCGTACCCCGCGCTAGCACCCGAGCCTGCCACTGGACTGGCCACTCTGCTTATCTGGTACCAACTACGTGTGTACTCTGGAATACTACAGCCCGCATCAAGATACATCACAGCAATTAGAGAGCCGTTTGCTTTCATCTTCGGGAGCCCTGTTTGGTCATCGAATCTCATATCAAATGGATGCGGCTTGAGACAGCTGCACTACGCGCCGAGACTTTTATTTTCGTTTGAACTAACAAGACACTCCTCTTGAGATCAATTGCCCAAGATTGGAACTGAACATGGGATTGCAAACAAACAGATTGAAAGCCCAAAAGGGAACTCGGCGCAGAAAACTCGACGTTGATGGTTCGCCGCCTAGCGGCCCCTCGATGCACGAGGCAAACAACAAGATGCTAGATTGTCTTCTTCGACTTCTCTGCCTCTTCTCGCATTTCCTCTTGGTCATCCTTGAACGCCATAACAACGTATGCAATCAATACAACATTCGCCATGAGTGCTGCAAGACCACCGGCGTACGTTGCGTTACCTGGACAGAGTCAGCAACCCCTTTGGACGCATGGCCAAGTGCTTACCCTGAAAGACAAAATTGACGGTAAAGAAGTAGGTACCAATGGGCAAAGTGATCATGGCAAAGGTGAAGCTCATCAACTTCCAAATAACGGACCTGTCGGCATAAGCCAGTGTAACGTGCACAGCATCCAAGACAACTCACGTCGGCACCGCTGGTGAAATGTTTGATGGCCCTGGTGCAATCTTTCCATCGTACTCCAGAGAGGACTTGCCTTCGCCGACATTTCTTCTGGTCGTCATGTTGGTGATGTGTGCAAGCAGTGTTGTGTGGTGTCAATGGTGTATGTAAGTATGCAAGCGACTGGTCCTGGCACAGCCAAAAGCAGTAACGTAATGGGCACACTGGAGGTCCAAGCGCCCAGATTCTCCCCAACGCGTTGAGTGCTTTCTTCACGCGTAGTCATGTTTTTGGCGATCGCCGCCACTGGTTTTTAATTACCCTATTTTCCCTCCTTGCTCTTTTGCATAGCACACGCGTACTTACAGCACCATGTTAGCTGATTTATAGTGCATTGTCCATTGTCTCAGTTTTGTCCTGTTGAACCCTAGTCACCAACTCGTCGTCTTCTTCCGTAACCACACGCGAGGCGGCCAAGTCAACGACAGTGCTTTGGCCCCCTTCAACCCGACTCGGTACTGCAGCACTGTCACACAATGTACCGTCGCGACCCTATAGTCTCTTCATCACCTCCTCCTCCTGTCGGATCACGCGCTACTTCGCATAGCGACGACGACGACCACCAAGATCCTTACGTCACTCAGCCTACGCAAATTCTCGCTGAACACTCGCCCTTCTTCCCAGCGCCTTCTGATACCACGCAACCCACGCAGCCCACACAAATTCTCACACCGCGCGCAAATCGAGTCCAACACACAGCCTCCTCGCAGTTGCAAGTCCCCCGCTCGTCTCCCACTATCCAGCGATACTCGTCGCCCATCATGTCGCCAACCCAGTCGCAACGGCCGTATGGAGGTTACAGCAACCCAATGGCACCTCCTGGTACAAGTTTTTTTCCTCCACAAGCCGTTCGCAAGCCAATCGTCGATTTGACCTCGGACGATCCCCCTGTCGAACGCGATCCAGACGAAGACGAGTCCGAGTACAGATCTAATATACCACTGTCAAAAATTGAAATGGCCTCTATGGCGTCGAGGATTGAGGAGACACCGCAAAAACCAACATGGGATCTCTCTGGATTCAAATATAATGGTGACCAGTCGCGAAAACGACCGTCTGAAGGACCTGCCTCGAGTTCGCCACCAAAGAGACAAAAGCCCCTCCCGCGACAAGGGGGACCTTCTCGCGCTCTGCCTGTGGATTTTACCGAAGACTCAAACATGACCTTGGAGGATATCACCGACTTCGCCATGCAGCGCAACGTAAAGCGGTTGCAAGCCATATATCCCAACCGATCAGTGAAGCAGCTACATGAAGCCTTAACTAAGAAGAAGGGCGAATTTTCAGATGCATGTTCGTACTTGGCAGAAGAGGAGTCTGAGGACGAGTTGCTTCGGTCTCCACAGCTTGGAGTGGCCCAAACCAAGTCAATACCGACTGTGAAGAAGACTGCACAGCGTGGTTTGAAGCAGCCTGTGCAATCATTACAGAACAAATATTCAAAGTTGGGGGCGACTCAAAACAGCCCTGTAGTGATTGACAGTCCTGAGAAGGAAGCACCAAAACGGAAAGGCCGACTTGTTAGCGGAAGAGATCGCAAGCCGAAGATGGCGTTTTCGTCCTCACCGGAACCCACTCCACGACCGCAGCAACAATCCAAGAAGCAAGCGCCAATTACGGTCTCTTCAGATGAGGATGAGGGTATCGATGCAGAGCTTGTAGTTGATGACGACTCAGAGGCAAGCGCAGCTCCAGAGAACAATTTCAGCGACGATGCCTTGTTGAACTTCTTCAATACTTGCACTGTGGAGGCCATGGTGGACTTGTCAAGCCACAAGGAAGAAGACATCAAAGAGATATTCAAGGAACGCCCGTTCGCCTCGCTTGATGCTGTCCGAAAAATACACGTAGACCTTGCACCAGCCGAGAAAGGCAAGAAGAAGGCTCGCAAGCCGCGTATTACAACAGGTGCAAGGCTAGTGGAATCTACCGAAGGCATGTGGAACGCCTACTCAACCATTGACTCGGTTGTCAAACAATGTGAAGCACTTGGAAAACCAATGGTTGCAGGCATGGCACGATGGGGAATCGACATTTTCGGCGCGTCTACTGAGGAGGGAATGGATGTCACAAGTCTTGACGATAGTGATACCAACTCAGCACGGGATTCCGGCTATCATACACCAAAGAGCAGCACCAGTAGCGATACTGAGTCCAAGAGCATACGCAAAGCAGTCGGTCGTACAAAACTGCTCAAGCAGCCCTCAATCATGAATGATGACATTGAGCTCAAGGACTATCAAGTCGTCGGTCTTAACTGGCTCAATCTTCTCTGGCAAACTGAGACCTCTGGCATTCTGGCAGATGACATGGGTTTGGGAAAAACTTGTCAAATTATTGCTTTCTTGTCGCATCTGAAAGAAGAAGGTAGCGGAAAGCCTGCACTCATTGTTGTACCTGGATCGACTTTAGAGAACTGGTGTCGTGAATTTGAGCGCTTTTCAAGCTCCATCAACTTCACTCCATACTACGGATCTCAAGCTGAACGTTTCTCGCACCAAGAGAGCATTCACCAGAACATCAGACAGGGAACGTGCGACGTAATTATCACAACATACGATCTCACATTCAGGAAGGAAGACCTCATCTTTCTCAAGAAGTGCAGACCTGAAATCTGCATCTTTGACGAAGGACATATGCTGAAGAATGCCAACACGATTCGATACAAGAGCTTGATGAAGATTCCCACCAAGTGCAGGATTCTGTTGACTGGCACACCACTGCAGAACAGTCTCCAAGAACTCATGTCGATTCTTGGGTTCTTGATGCCGCAGGTGTTCTACGGCGATCAGCAGGAGGAAGTCCAGGAGATGTTACAAATCTTGTTCAAACACAAGGCTAAGACCATGGAGAGCGATTCACACAGCTCTTTGTTGTCTGCTCAGCGTATCCAGCGTGCTCGTACCATGTTGACACCCTTCATTTTGAGGAGGAAGAAGGCTCAAGTGCTCAAGCACCTGCCGAAGAAGACTTCTCGCGTCGAGTACTGTGAGCTCACAGATACCCAGAGGACCCTGTACAACGAGCAGCTAGCGAAGCAGCGCAAGATTCTCGAGGACAGGGCTGCCGGCATCGCTGTCAAAGACCATGCTAACGTGATGATGAAGCTCCGCCAAGCAGCTATTCATTCCCTTCTGTTCCGTCACCGCTATGACAACAACACCATCCGGAAAATGTCAAAGGCCTGTCTCAAAGAAGATATGTTTGCCGAGAGCAACCCAGACATTATATACGAAGAGCTCGAGCTCTACCAAGACTACCAATGCCACCAACTCGCCACCAAGTACCGAGCGCTCAAGAAATTCGAGCTCCAAAACCAGGAATGGATGGACTCAGGCAAAGTCACTGCACTCCTCGCCCTGCTCAAAAAGTATAAAGAAAACGGCGACCGCGCCCTGGTCTTTAGTCAATTCACCTCCGTCATGGACATCCTCGGCTGGGTATTCGACGACCACGACATAAACTTCATGCGCATGGACGGTTCTACCCCGATTCAAGAACGCCAGTCACTCATGGACATCTTCTACCAAGACGAATCCATTCAACTCTTCATGATCAGCACCAAGAGCGGCGGTGCAGGCATTAATCTCGCCTGCGCAAACAAAGTCATCATCTTCGACTCGAGCTTCAACCCCCAGGACGATATCCAAGCTGAGAACCGGGCTCATCGCGTTGGTCAGACTCGGGAGGTCGAAGTCGTCAGACTCGTCACCAAGGGTACGGTCGAAGAGCAAATTTATGCCCTGGGCATTAGCAAGTTGGAGCTTGATAAGATGGTCCAGGGTGAGGAAGAGAGCGCGCCGAAAGCCAAGGGGAAGAAGAAGGATGAGCCGGCGGTCGGGGCGGCGTTGAGTAAAGCTGAAGAAGCGGGTATGGCGGCTGTGGAGATGATGATGATGCAGCAATTGCAGTCGCCGCCTGACGAGAAGAAGAAGAAGAAAAAGAATGCTGGTGATGGTGCCACTGCGGATCTCAAAGAGCAGTTTCTCTCCGGACTCAAGAGTGCGGGACTGGATGTCGCTGTGTAGGACGAATATCCTCACAACTTTCTTGTTTTTTTTGTTCTTTGTACCGTCTCGACTTCCCCAACACCACTGAACCTTTGGATCATGTTTTTTTTATACCAGACAAACGAATGACCTGCAACTTCTGTTTTTTTCTACATACATCTTATGTTCGAAAGTCCCACTAACTACCATTTGTCTCGATCCAACCCCCCCCTTTTAGTTAACTATATTTTGAGCGATGTTTCACATCTACCCTTTTGTTGTTTTTTTCTCTGTACGTACGTTGAACTTGTAACCATCGAACACGTAGCATCGAGCGAGGAGGGACGGCGTTTTCTACATTTGCATCTACTGTGAGACAAAAGAAAAATTTAGAAATGGTAGATATCCCCAATCGGACGTTTGTAATCAAAATAACTTTTTTTTCCATCATTCACTCTATCATCTAGTCTCAAGTCTGCTATTGCCGCGTCACGATGGTAAAGATGTTTGGGAAAAAAAGGGCTAGATTAAATACATATAACGTGGTTCACAAGCGAATCGGTTGCCCAAGCGAATCGGTCGCGCCCCACCAGCGCGTCAACGTCGACACTACATCACATTATGTCTCAACAACGCAGTTACTTATCAACTTATTCTGAATCAGATCTTCAGCTTGCTCTTTCTGA
>NW_006912282.1:0-38171 GCF_000523435.1 Bipolaris zeicola 26-R-13 | reverse complement strand
AGGTTTGGTGGGGCGGCCAGCTTACTGGTGTGGCCAGCTTACTGGTGGAGTACGTTACCTAATAGAAGTTTTCTATCTCTCTCTCTACTATACAGTAACACATCGCGTACTATGCACGACTATCAAACTAGCGAGCTCTTTCCTGGGAAATTTCTGGTTGAACAGGAGCTGCCCAATGCTTCTCCGGATTTGCTCATTCTCAATCAGCCAATAACGCATTTTACGGCGTTCTCTTATCTCTGGAAGCATAGTGGCTACCGTGTTTGTGCAGATGGCGGTGCAAACAGGCTCTTTGATATGTTTGAAGGGGAACTGAAAGAGCAGCGCGCGCAATATGTGAGTTGAAGCGAGGATTTGAGCGATTGGGCAAGCCTGATACGTGCAGCTACCCGACATGGTCCACGGGGACCTTGACTCGTTGCGCCACAATGTGCGTGACTACTATCGCGATCAAGGTGTCTCAATATCAAGGGACGGCGATCAAGAAAGTACAGATTTTGGAAAATGCATGCAGAAGATATCTTCGCGTGTCTCATCGTTGGGTATGCGAGACGTCCTGGTTCTTGGAACATTGGGTGGACGCGTCGACCAAGGGCTGGGACTGTTGCATGAGATGATTAGAGAGGAGACTAAGCATCCCAACCTCCGATTGTGGCTCTTTTCTGAGTCCAGTCTATCGCTCATCGTAAAGGCAAAGGAAACGATCTTGGGAGGCTTGCAGACGAGCCGGGTTTTCACGGAGAACGTGGGTCTTGTTCCTATATACGGCCCAGCGGTGATCTCGACTGAAGGACTGGAGTGGGATGTCAAGCAATGGGCTACATGCATGGGCGGACAAGTCAGTACAAGTAACCATGTCAAAGCAGATAGTGTCAGGATCGAGACTGACGCGCCGATACTTTTCACGATAGAGATGGCGTCGTTGAATATGTCGTAACTCTGCAACACGGGCGTCACGAGAGGTAGATGGATGCATGCGTATAATCGTACTGCAGCCATATATGTACACTTTACCATTGCAACACGTATCCGCATTTGGCTGTGCATGTGTAGAGCCAGGGTCTCGGTAGTCCCTTGATGCCGGAAATGCATTTAGCAAGTTAGCAACGTCACATATTTGGTGTCCCAAGGTTCCCGTCCAACTCGAACGGTCTTGACGTGCTTCCCATGACGAGCCACAGGTCATATTTAGTGACAGTCGGGGAAGGTACGGGGAGCGGATGAGGACAGGCAGTCGGAGGCAACCAGCGGGTCCTCTTGCCTCAACAACAAACGGCTGCCGTCGTCCACTCGCCTTCACTTTCACTGCTACTACTACCATAGCTTCTCTCCATCATCTGGTCTGCTCAAACCCTCGACGCACTTTCCAGCGACACATCGCTAACTCACTGTCGCTACCACTCCACTTTTTGGATTTATATTCCCCCACTATTCAGGCTTGTTGTGCTTCGTTGGGTATCTGTACCCTTCCCGCACCGCTTGTTGCTCATCTACGGATGTTCCTTTGACTGGTCGACTCTTTTACGGTAGGTGACACAGCATCAACCCGCCCGGTCATAATCTTGCCTTCGTACAACGCCCACGGCGCTTCCATTTGTCTCGCTGCGACTCTCACTTCCTTTCCCCTCCCATACAGGGTACCTCCGACAACTCGTCAGTTGATGCAAACACTACGGGCGTCCACCGCATTCTTCACAAGCTGCACATCGTAGGGCGATCAGTGGGGCAAGACAAAAGTGCCAACGCCATCCATTTACTAATCACGCAGGGAACGGAAACGGCCCATGGCATCTATGCCGGGACACAACCAGCAAGTGCAGGACAATGAATGGCTCAGACGTACACGCTCGACTTTAGGCGTAGAGGGAGAAGCTACAACAAGGGAGAGAGCGATAGGGGATCAGAGCAGGTCGGTGTTGGCAGAGCAACCCTCGCCATCCATGCTGCTACTACCCTTTACCCCTGCCGTATCCTCGCCACTCAATCCCGCAAGACTCAGGCCAGCAAGCCCGGTGCAATCGAGTGACAGGGCACTGGCCGAATCTGAATCTGCGCAAATAGCCTCGCCACGGCCTCACTTGCGATTTCCGCCTCGTCCATATCTGCGGCCAAAGACAAGAAGTACACCAGACCTCCACACTCAAGCATCACGCCCTCTCGGCAAGTCACTCACAGTAAACAACTTGGGAACCGATTACACACGGTACTTTAAGCCCTTCTCAGATGGCACCAATACTCCCAGTCGTAGCCGGGGGACTTCTATCTCAGAAAGGCAGTCTCAAGCCAAGCTCGCCCTCACCACCCCTCCGCCACAAGTCTCATCCGTCAACCCCTTTCTTACACCTAATGCTCCCGATACAGGAGCTTCTCAAGGATCAAGTACTTTATACGATTTGGAGAGGAATGTATCTTTTGTGGATGACCGCTTGGTTGCACCCTACGAAGAAAAGGGAATGGCATCCTGGCCATTGGTATGCGATCAAGAAGAACCAGACGACGAAATGCATATGCCTCGCGATGACGATGACATACGGTTTAGGCCAAGGATACGGGATCATTTCACCAAGGACAGCATCGTCTCCACCATCGGGCTGGTTCTTATGATGTCTGGGTTGATGTTCATATTTGTCGGACTACCCGTTCTCTCGGCTGTGGGTCTCGTCGATTATAATTCGGCATATGGTATGCCACTGAGTATGTTCCCCTACTATTGGATACCCCATACCTGGGCCACAGTGAATAACAGACAACACCCACTGCTGGAGAACATGAGAAAAGGTCTCATCGACCCCGATACGCCCAAGACAGTAAGGACAAGAAAGGGCGAATACGGTGATGATTACATACTGGTATTTAGCGACGAATTCAACAAAGACGGTCGGTCATTCTATGAGGGAGATGATCCTTACTTCTTCGCCCCCAACATCTGGTACGGAGCCACACAAGACCTAGAGTGGTATGACGCCGATGCTGTAACTACCAGTTATGGGTCGCTTCAGATGCGTTTAGAAGAGTTCTTCAACCACGGACTCAAATTCAGGTCCGGCATGTTGAACAGCTGGAACCAGTTGTGCTTCAAAGGTGGCATCTTTGAAGTTTCGGTATCTTTGCCTGGGCCAGCAGGTGTTCAAGGACTTTGGCCCGGCGCATGGACAATGGGCAATCTCGGTCGACCCGGATATCTAAGTACCACGGATGGACTATGGCCCTACACTTATCAGGCCTGTGATGCTGGCATCACACCCAATCAGTCCAGCCCTGATGGTCTGTCTCACCTGTCTGGTCAACGACTTCCATCATGCACCTGTCCGGGTGAAGATCATCCCACACCTGGAACCGGAAGAGGTGCTCCAGAAATCGACATCATTGAAGCAGGAGCTTTCTCAGGCTATCCAGAACCTCAAGGATTGCCTATAGCAACGCAAAGTTACCAGGTTGCCCCGTTCGATATCAACTACTACCCAAACTATAACTTCACGGCGTTTCCAGATCTGACTTTGAGTGGTTTGAACACGTATACCGGTGGTCCTTTCCAGCAGGCCATCTCTGCGACTACAATGCTCAACAAGGACTGGTATGACAACAAGCAATACCAGCGCTTCTCTTTTGAATATGTGCCCGGACAGGGCAAAGAGGCTTACATATTATGGAAAGTAGGGGGGCAGACAATGTTCATGATGGATGGCCGGGCGATTGGAGCAAATGGCAATATACAAGCCCGTCAGATATCGGAAGAGCCCATGTCACTGATTCTCAATCTCGGTTTCAGTAATTCGTGGACGTACATCGACTGGAAGAACTTGGTATTTCCAACAACAATGCACGTCGACTATGTGAGATGGTATCAGAAGAAGGGTGAGAGAATGGTGACATGCGATCCTCCAGGCTTTGAAACGACCGAGTACATTGAGAAGCACGCAAAAGCCTACCAAAACCCAAACTACACTGTAAGAGTCTCGTAGAGCGATGCCGAGAGACGAGAGACTAATGCGAATCAGTTGTGGGACCAAACAGGCTATGCCTGGCCCAAACATAGGCTCAACAGCGAGTGCTGATAACCAAAGGACTTTTGCGATCACGTCCACAATGGAAAGCATAGTTACGGTACAGTTTTTCTTTTCTCGACGGTTCATAGACATGTCGGCTCCGTGCCACTACATGATAGCCAGGTGCCCCCTTTCCTCTCTTGAATCATGCGGCTGTATCTTAGAGGAGTGGGGCACTGGCGGTATTTAGGCATCACGTGCTGATAATTGCATATGAAGTGGTGTGCGAATACCTTTTGCAGCAACATGAGAATAATGGTTCATGTTATTGAGCGGCATTTAATGGCGCGCATGTTCAGATTGAGTTTTGTTGCGGAGGCAGTTCAGCGCAAGTAGCTCTACAGATTTGGAACAATAGAATAGGCCGTCGAAATCATCTCTTGTGTTTATCCTGTGACCGTTTGTGGGGCAGTGTAATATCAACATGCCGATGCTTGATTGAGGCAATGGCTACGTTTGATCAAGTCTACAAATGTGCTCAACTCCTGTCTATATTGGAGCATTGCCCACTATTCGCAACCCTTGTCGTTAAATGAATATCCAGCTTACTATGTAGACTCATGCCGTACTCCCACTGCTGAAGACTTTGCCAAAGGCGTCGCCTTCTTCCATGCTCAGCCCCTCATCCAAAATGTCATGCGCCATGTTGACAACCTCGTCTTCGATGCCGGACTCCAAAACTAAGCCTTCACTGAAGGCTAGCCGTGTCAGAGCAACAAGATATGCATGCTGTCCGCCCAGTGTGTTGACTAGCTTGGTCTTGATGTCGAATTTGGGATTCGATGTGGCTACGTGGTGGATGAGCTTCATGGTTGAGTTGATGGAATCCACCTTGTAGGTTTGGGTGGGTGCAATTGGGTGGCGGTATAGGCTTGTTATGCAATGGTCGAGGTATTTGATGAGCCGACCAATACACAGTCGGTTTTGTGCCAAGCGACGGGACCCATATTCAAATATGGAAAACTGCGTGAGCACTGAGAGGACAAGAAGACGCAGGTCCCATAGCTCGGCCTCAGACACTGGTATGGTAGATGTAAGTGATGCGGCAGGATCCGGCACAGGTTTGGGTGTCTCGGTGAAGAGGTTGGTTAGACGGTTGATTAGAGCGTCTTCGTTGTTTGCTTGGTTATCTGCAGCGGGATCTGCTGTACTAATGGGCCCAACAGAGGTGGTGAGAGCAGAAGTGCCCAAAATGCGTAACATGAGAGTGATCTGCGCCACAGGCTGCTCTTTGACTAAGAGCATTAACGTAAAACTAGAGGGTATTGCTTGCCACAGACGGACGATTGCTCCGGGATCTGATGAGGATAGGCAGCTAGTTGCTACTAAATAGAGCAGCTCGAGACAGTCCTCCACATCAATGTAGGCAGCAATTTGGCGCTGTTTTGGCGAGTACAGATCTACAATTGCCTTGTCACCCCCCCTGGCTGCTTTGGATATGGGGTCAGCCACAAGATCAATGGAAGCAATGATGAGTGAAACAATGCGTTGGGCAATTTCTACAGCAGTCTCGACTGGTTCGCATGCGAGGATAAAATGTAGCGCATCGAGGATCAACGGAGTAGGGGCATAGTACTTTTCGGTTTGACATCTTTTCCAGAGGTCGAGAAAGACATGGCACAGGTGCAAGGCCAACTCATGGACATCATCGATAGTCATGTTTGCTAGCGCATCGTACACAATCGACGACAATTTCTTGGTGGGGCTGGAGGGAAAGGTATACTTGGTCAGTGCCTCAAGTACGCGGTCTGTGTCAATAGAGGACGGGTGGGAAAGCAGGCGGTGCAACAGGGCGAATCGACGGTCGTTGTGTCTGAAGTGCTGCAGCAGTGCCGTATCTATCTTGACTTGGGCTACTAGCGGCGGTTCCGGCTCCTTGGGTCGACTACGCGGCCCGCTCAGCTGTAGGGCGGGCAGTGGTACAGGACTTTGGTCAATGACATGCCGCTTACGCTTCCCGGCCTTGGGAGTGACAGTTTTTGGTCTGTCGCGATGCCTGGATGGGGATGCCATGACCACGTCGTCATCGTCGAAGCCGTCGGCTAGCGGGCCTCTTGCCGGGTGTGCTCCCCTGGGCGTACCTGTGGGACTGGCAGGTGGCAGGGCTGCTGTTGGTTTTGAGGGCACAATCCTTGCTGTTCTTCGCGGAATGCCAGCCTCGCGTGCCTCATACTGGTGGAACATGGTGTCTGTCTGGGCCGACTCTGCCTCGCGGCGCAGACCGTCCATCTCGGCGCGTAGTCTGGCCAACTCTGTGCCATGGGCATGTTGTTGGTCGGCCAGCTGGCGCTCGTATCGTTTGGTTTCGATGTCATGGCGTCTCCGAAGTATGTCAGCCTCACCCGATTTGGTCTGCAGCTTTTCCCTGAGCGCGTCGGCCTCTCGTGTCTGGCGGGCCTTGTCTTGCTCCAACTGCGGGTATCAGCAAGGTCGTGAGAGCATGCGTGCGGTATACAAAGGGTATCGCACCTGGGTGATGCGCTGGATCAGGTGGTGGGGGTCAGTCTGTTGGCTGTGTGTACCGGCGGCGGCGCCGTCGTCGTGGCCGTCATGGTCGTCGTCGGCGTACGAGTAGTCGTTGGCGTGCTGGGGCTGTGAAGGCAGCGGTGCCTGGGTCGTCAGCACCCAGGGCGAGGCGGGCGGCGGGCCAGAGGCATCATTCAGGTCGACAAGCTCTGCGCCGTCATCATCGTCGTCGTCGTCGTCGAGGCCATAGTCGGAGGCGGGTGCAGAGTGGTTAGGGTGGTAGGAGTGCTGGGTGGCGCGCAAGGCATTGGCCTCGAGGTGGTGCAGCGTGTTTGCGGGGAGGTGGTCGAGGTCATCGTCGTCGAAGCCGTAGTCGTCGTCGTCGTCTTGGTCAGGCATGGTGGCTCCATTGGGACTAGAGAGAGGCTGGGCTGGGGCGTATGCTTACGATAGTCGTGGTGGCATTAGGCCGTCGTCGCTAACCGGAGGAGCAGCCATGACGTCTGTCCGTTGTGACTTGTCCGCCGCAATTTCACAGCCTGCCTACTAGTAATAGTCGAACCCTCGCTCGCACTTCTGGCCCACCACCGCGCCCTCGACCACCCCGCCGTCGCATTCACACCCCGACGACACTCATCACCATCGCCATCACAGCCCCCCAATCCCTCGCTGTAGGCTCCCATATAGCTGCTGTTGCTGCTGCTGCCATCACCACCCGCCCGCGCTCACCATGGCGCGCCCTCGCAAGGACGTCAAGTTCCAGCATCAAACGCGCAGTGCCAGCAATGGACGGGCTCGTAGGCCCTCGCAGTCTCTGTCCGAGTTCAGCGACCCCGGAAGCCCAACCACCATCAAGGAGGAAGCGGCTCCCCCAGTACGTTGGCCCGTCTCTCTCTTCTTGGCCCGTCTCTCTCTTCTTCGCCCTCGCCCTGCTGACTTGCCTAGGCCCCCGAACAACCCCCCCAAACCGAGTACGAGAAGAAAAAGGCAAACTTCATCACCCGCACAATATGGACCCTCGTCATGATTGCCGCCTTCTTCTGGGCTCTCGGCGCTGGCCACCTCTTCATAATCATCATGGTCACGGCCGTCCAATGCATATCCTTCAAGGAGGTCATTGCAATCGCAAACGTGCCTAGCAAGGCCCGCAGCCTGCGCTTCACAAAGTCGCTCAACTGGTACTTTCTCGGCACCGCAATGTACTTTTTGTATGGCGAGAGCGTCATCTACTACTTCAAACATATTTTGATGGTTGACCGGCTGCTGCTTCCTCTGGCTACCCACCACCGCTTCATCTCCTTTATGCTCTACATTATTGGTACGAGAGCTCCTCCCTTTCACCCCGTCTCGTTGAGCTAACCCAGCCAGGCTTCATATTTTTCGTCTTCTCCCTCCAAAAGGGCCACTACAAGTTCCAGTTCACCCAATTTGCATGGTCCCACATGGCTCTGTTCCTCATTGTCGGACAGGCTCACTTTGTCATCAACAACATCTTCGAAGGTTTCATTTGGTTCATCCTCCCCGTGTCCATGGTCATCACAAACGACATATTTGCCTATCTCTGCGGAATCACGTTTGGCAGGACTCCATTGATCCAAATCTCACCCAAGAAGACCTGGGAGGGATTCTTGGGTGCCTGGTTCTTTACCGTCCTCTGGGGTGTCGCCGTCACTCATTTTGTCTCCCAGTACAAGTACTTTATCTGCCCCGTCAACGACTTGGGCGCAAACATCTGGTCTGGCCTCGAGTGCAGACCCAATCCCGTCTTTGTTGCGCGCGACTACACAATTCCCTTCCTTCCCGAGGGTCTTCCGTTCCCCCGCACCTTTAACATCATGCCCGTTCAATTCCACGTCATTATGCTAGGAACCTTTGCCTCGCTCATTGCACCATTTGGTGGCTTCTTCGCCTCTGGTCTGAAACGAACATTCAAAATCAAGGACTTTGGCGATTCTATTCCTGGACATGGCGGTATGACTGACCGCATGGACTGCCAGTTCATCATGGGATCCATTGCATTCTTCTACTACTCGAGTTTTATTGCTGTCCACCACACGACTGTCGGCGGCGTCATCGAGTCTGCCATTACTGGACTTACCTACGAGGAACAGATGGAAGTTGTCAAGATCTTGAGCAAGCACCTGGTGAACCAGGACATAATATCACCAAAGGTATGTTTCTCCTCTTGTCGAGCCCACATCTTGCATGCTCACTTTAGCGTCACAGGTGCTTGAACTTCTCTCCGAGCAAATGGTTCGGAGATGAAGGCAAAACATGGATTTAGCTTGATCATTTAATAGAGTGTTTACTGGTCCAAGAGGAGGTTTGGGAGGGAGGAGTCAAATCTGGCGCTGCCTTGCAGACGCAGCTCGAATTTCGACAGGCATGGCATACGGCATCAGCCGCGGACGGTAGGTATTGGTAATTGGGCGCATATACCCTTTCTGCAGTCTGGCGCCCACTTGAAACATGAGTTTCTTGATGGCGCGCATCAACGTAGCATACAAGTAGTAATATTCTTTACATATTTGCCTACTAGTGGAAGCTCAAAGCTCCTAGTGAGGTGAGGCATGACAGACGTGCGCAACCGAGGCTTCTGCGCACGGCCCCTCTTGCAACTCAAGTTTTGGGCCTGTTCAGACAGGCAAGGCATCACATCAACGCCAATGCCACCACGCCCATTCGTGAACGACCGACTATGGCGTTGTCTCTGTCCTGGCTTTCCACCCAACTCGACGACAAGCGCCACGGTAGCAACATCGGCTAGGCGGCCACAGCGCAATGCGACACGGAATGATGGATCAATCAATCCCCGCAACCAGTGGCGTGCCTATACTCTATCCAAGACATGTCGCGCGGCCAACGAGTCCTTCTTCTCACAGCCCGGCGTGGCGCCAACTGGGTTCCGGCCTTTTGGCGAGCAATCCCACGTTCCTCGCCCCGTCAGTTCCCGGCAAAAGCCTTCGCTCGCTCAGCTTCCAACCGACCTTCTCTACGACCATGCCCGTGCCGAGGGCGCCAAAGGCCATTGGAACGAGGTCATGAACATTTGCAGGGTGTTAATCAAGGACAGAGGAGAGCAGCCAAATAGGGAAATGTATACAGCCATACTGCACAGCTTTGTCAGTTCCAAGGATGGCACGGCTGGCAAGCTACGCAAAGTACTTGAAGAAATGGGCTTCTGGAGTCAGACGGATGCGTCGCTGTTTGGGGCCCCAAGGATTGAGCTTGACGCTCGTGCGTGCGAGTGTGTGCTGGCGGTGCTGGCGGTGCATCCTGACTACCTTTTGCGCTCCGAGATCCTCGAATACATGAAGTCGCGCTGGCTCACCCTTTCCACTCGCGGGCAGAACTTTGTCGTGGCAGGGTTGCTGCGAGAGCGTCATTTCGAGCAGGCGCTTGACACAATGGAGGACATGATTCGGAACAACATACGTGTGGAGAATTGGGTCTTCGACGAGGCCATGTGGATTCTATTGGAGTTCAAAGAAGTGGAAGAGGCTTTCTACGTCCTGGGCCTCAAAGAAACAGTGCAAAACAAAGGCAGTGGCACGGGGACTGCCAAGGTAAGTGATGCGCTCTTGGGCACATTGCTGGACGCAGCAGCAGAGAGTCAACTTGTATGTGTAACACCAATTTGACAATCAACCCATGGCACAATGCTGATGGCGCGCAGTATGAAGAAACGGTCAAAGTGTGGATGACTCAAGTTCAGCCAGGCTACCTGAAACCGGGTACTGGCACCTGCATGTCTGTTCTTGCCCTCGCTTCTCATCATGGAGACGTTGAACTTGCCACCGACGTCTTTCGTCTACTTACGGAGCGGGAAACCACTTTTACGACTCACCACTACGAGCTCATCATGTCGACTCATCTCCAAGCCAATGATGTCGAGGCTGCTCTATCCGTGATTCTCATCATGGTCGATGCTAACGTCAAGGTCGATGCTGCAACGTGCCAGCCACTGTACCATTACTTGTCTATTGACACGGATGACGGGACTAACCGCCCGTTGGAAGCTTTTGCCCTCCTCCAGGACTATGAGGCTGCTGGTCGCAGAGTGCCCACAGCGGCGGTGAATGCGTGCATCCAGGCTAGTCTTGCCCTGGGTCGCCTTGAGGAGGCGATTGAGATATACAAAGCCCTTCATACCGTTTCACGCGCGGGGCCCAACACCAACACATTCAATATTCTATTCAAGGGCTGCCACAAGTTTGTACGCAAGGAACTGGCAATGTTCTTGGCAAACGAGATGATGCAGCTTGGGCTGATGCCCGACCGCATTACATATGATCGGCTCGTACTGGTCTGCCTACGATGTGGCGACCTAGAAGATGCACTGCTATACTATGAGGAGATGATGTCGTCGGGCGAGGGTGACGCGCCGATGAAGCCCCGAAAGAAGACTTGGGAGCTTCTCATACACGCTTGTGTGGTAAAGGGTGACGAGAGAGCCGTTGCGCTTCTTAACGAGTACAAACGAGAGATTGACGAGCCCCGCATGTCAGTGGAGAAGGCCGTTGTCGACCGTTTTGAGTATGGGATGCTGCCGACGCCCCGAGCATCTGGAGCGGGAGGCATCGAGTCTGGTCGATTGCATGGTGTGGAAGATCAACACGTCAGGCCAGCGGCAGAGGTGACACAATCCCCAGGGCTCGGGGCCGACACAGGACGATCGGGGGCAAAAGATGGGTTTTGGCACCAAGGCAACGAGGCCGGTGCGAATACGGAAGCGGACTTGAAGGAGAGCGCCGATCTCGAGGGCGCACAGTCCACTGCAGCAGCTAGCGATGACACAAGGCCATCCTAAGAGGGAAAGAAACGCGCGACCCTTTTGGACGGCCCAGTAGCTTGATAAGTGCCGGGGGGGCTATGATTAAGTAGATGGTATTCACCGGATTTGCTAACAGACTCTTACTTTGGGGTGCCGGTGCTGCACCCGTATACATGGTGTGTAGTGTAGTGTAGGTGTAGTAAGTAGTCGTCGTATCGCCATGTCGACGGTGAGCGTAGGGGGAGGGGCTGGCAGCGTATACAGTACGTCGAAGCGTCGATGATAAGTATTTTTGTACGTGCGCGTGGGGTCGTGACATGTCGAGGCCAGGCGGTCTGGCGGTGATTATTCACGACATGCAAATTCCTCCTCGCACGAGCTTGTTATCTCTCAACCATTGCCATAGAGTGGAGTTGGAGGGGTGGGGAGAAGCGGAGGAAGACAGCTGCCGAGGCCGCGGGCGTGGACGAATCAGAGGCTGGGCAAATCAAGGTTTTCAAGCAAACTAGCTCCCTCTTGGAGAAGCTTAACTCGTACCGCAGAGCCGCAGTCTCAACCGCTCCACTGCACGCCTCAACTTTGACGATAGCGTTGCGGCCTTTTCCAGGATCCTGCTTCCTTGCCGCTCCATCCGATACCACCCAAGCCGAGCTATTGCCGTCGACGCGCCCTGTCTTTTTTTTTCCTTGCTCGCCTACTTTCAAATGCCGTAGATGCCGACTCCACACTGGCGACGCGGGCGTCACTCTTCCGACCGGTGTGTATGGGGTTATGCCTGAAACGGCCATCGGAACCTGCTAGGACGTTGCATCTCCGGTGGTTGGTTTGACCCCAACATGTGGGGACTGAAATGTTGAATGATGCACTGACTGGAGTCTCCATGATGGCACCCACACGACGGTACTGGCATTGTGGGGAATGGTTCTGGAGTACAAGTAGGGACCTCTCTCCCGACCCCTTCTTCTCGTGCAGTGCCTTCTTTCTCCTCTTGCACTTTGACCCCTTCCATCTTCGACCACAATGGGACTCAGCGGCAAAACCCTCCAGACGGCTCAGCTTTTGCTCGTTGTCCTACCGGCCTTTGTGCTGTTCGGGTACAATCAGTCTGGCGTAGGTGGTCTCCTCTCACTTCGGGACTGGAACGACCACTTCCCCGAAATTAACACCATCGACACGCATGGCGCTGAGAAGAGCAGCAACTCTACCAAGCAGGGTGCAGTCGTTGCCAGCTTCACCATCGGTGCCCTCTTTGGCGCTCTATCCTGTTCCTGGATCGGAGACTACCTCGGGCGACGGAAGCTCATCTTCTTTGCTGCAGGTCTGACGCTTATTGGCGAGATACTGCAATGCACCAGCTTCCAGCTTGCCCAATTTGTTGTCGGCCGCTTCATCCTCGGCTGGGGCGTCGGTGCTCTGAGCGCCACAGTCCCAGTCTGGCAATCCGAGTGTTCATCGTCGGCCAACCGTGGTAAGCACGTCGTGCTGGACGGATGCTTCATCTCTCTGGGCTACCTCCTCGAAGCCTGGATCAATTTGGGCTTCTTTGAGCAAGACAACCTGCCCTTACAATGGCGCATTCCCCTCGCTATTCCGACTGTCATTTCCGTCATTCCCATGTTGGCGGTTTTCAGCATCCCTGAATCACCTCGTTGGCTTGTAGCAAAGGGCCGTGTCGAAGACGCTCGTGTCAGTCTGTCCAGCTTCAAGGGTCTGGATCTGCACGACCCTGAGATCACTGCTGAGATTACTGGCATTGAGATCACGCTCGAGGAAACCGGCCGCAGCGCAGCAAAGATGAGCGATATCTTCACCATGGGCAAAGACAAGCTATTCTACCGCTTTGCACTCTGCATTTTCCTCCAGTTTTTGCAGCAGATGTGTGGCAGCAACCTCATCTCCACCTACTCAACTGTAAGCCTAATCATTTCAACCTTATTCATGATCACCGTATTAACTTGTTTCTGTAGATCATCTTCCAGCAGGGTCTAGGCCTCAACAGCGAAACGTCACGCATCCTGTCCGGCGGCGCGTTGACCTGGAAATTTCTTTCCTGCTTTGTCGCCTTCTTCACCATTGACCGCTTCGGACGTCGCAAGCTCTTCATGTTTAGCGGCGCCGGCATGGCCTCTTGCATGTTGGCATTAGCCATCGCATCCAGCTTCCCTAAGACGAACCAATCTGCCCAAATAGCCTCTGCACTCTTCGTCTTCCTCTTCAACTTCTTTATCCCTATCGGCTTCCTTGGCGCAAACTTCTTGTATTGCACGGAAGTTGCCCCAACCCGGCTGCGCGTGCCTATGGCTGGTATCTCGACCGCGAACCATTGGCTTTGGAACTTTGTCGTCAATATGGTCACTCCTGTATGTACACATGTTCTGTTTATATCTTGATTTCTGCTAACGCGCAACACTAGGTCGCGATTGAGACCATTGGATGGAAATACTACCTTGTTTTCCTTATCATCTCCGCCATCATTCTCCCCGTAGTCTACTTTGGCTACCCCGAGACCATGGGTCGTAGCTTGGAGGAGCTGGAAGTCATGTTCACAGAGGGCAAGAGCATTCCTGCTATTGTTAGCATGTCGCGTAAGCCTTTTACTGGCAGCATTGTGCCTGATGACAAGCTTGAGAAGATGGACAAGAACGTTAGCGAGGAGGAGTTTGTATGAGGCTGCTATGGTTGAATTAACATTTTCCACGTTGAGTGGAGCTCATGGCTTTTTGTATATACAAGACGAGCATCTGAAGACTAGCTACGCTACGATATTATGATGTATGGAAGAAATAAACGATTTATGCTTACGTATTGGATCCCTGTGAGAAACCACCTCTGATATGTATATGAATGCTTTCTCCAGTTTGGAATACTTGCGTTTTACAGCATTCTCAGCTCTAGGAGTGAAGCTGAGAGTCAATTAACAATGTACAGATTTTATCCACATGCCCACCCCACTGATTGAATCAACAAGCTTTCCCCACGAAAACTAAAGTCTCGAGGCTTCCTGGTTAGGACACATATTTTTAGCGCTTGGGAAGATACAAGGGACATGAGGGAGGGGAGAGGGGCTCAGGCGCTTTGACGATCCTACGATCCCTTGCGTGCACCCACAGCCCCCCAATCGTCCATGTATACACTACCACCTTCTCGTCCAAGCTTAAGCTTTAAATGTCTAGGATGCGGAAATTTGGAAGTCGGAAGTTTGGCCCCTTCGTTATGATTGGCTCGGAGCGCGTCATTCGATCGGCAGCAACCGGGACGGAGAGAACAGACGCTAAGCTCCAGCCACCAACATCACATTCCCCCGCGTTCTGTATGTACTGTAGATCACTGTGACCTAACTCAGCCTCCAAGGCGCACAGTAAAGTCACGGTGCATAGGTGGAGGGCAAAATGTGCAAGTGATGTGAGTGGATGAACAAAAACCTACTATGATTGTTGATCATTGGTATACACTACATAGCCATTTTTGCAATACCATCTTCGGCAGTACTACGTATGTGGCGTAGTGCAAGTTTCCTATATCGGATTAGTGGGTGAGGCAGTTATTTTGAGGGTTGGGGCGCAGCGCTCTGAGGTGCAAGGCTTAGATACACCCATCTGATGGGGTTCTAGCTGGATAGTGTGGTAGGAAGGTAGATCGGGGACCGGAGTACACATGCACATATTTAAGGCTGAAGATAGGAGGTCAATAGGTTACTTTTCTCCTAACAAAGACACATATACACTAGTATATCCTTCTAAACGTTTACTATACTCCAAGCCCTTGACTTGCATATTTGCTTTCCAGCCAATCCCAATCCAACAATATCTTGTACATCCCTTACCCTACCCTACCACGAACAGGATGACCTTGGCAAAGTCCAAAGCGAGTGAAAGCGGTACATCGGCGGCCTCACACGATCCACTGCCGGCCTACGATGGCTCCTCCGCCTCGGACCCACCACCAACCTACGAATCCGTCGGACGCGCCCTCACGGCCCTCGCCCAAGGCGACCCGGACGAGTACATCACAGTACCGTTCGTAACGCGAACCGTGGACTTCAGCCTTCACAACTTCAACCCCTTTTCACACAAGCAAGGCAAGGTCCGCCAGTCCATTGTGACGCGCCGGATGAAACGCTCGCAGTACCTCGCCCACTATGTCAAGGACATGGACGGCAAATTTGTCGGCACAGGCAAGCCGGCGGTAGATGCTGAGCTCGTGTTTGTGCCGGGCAAGAGTAGTCCCGAGGACTTGCTGCGCCAGGTTAATGAGGTGGCGCTCAAAGTGCAGAGGTTGAGGGGCGATGGTATTGGTGAATGGGGAAAGCCGTTGCAGGATCATCCAACAGGATATGGTGGGGGCGGAATGGCCATGTAGGGTTTGTAGTGTGACATGCGTGTGGATCTTTTTTCTTGCTGTTTGTTTTTCTCTCTTGATTCAACTGTAACTGTTTGTGTCGTCGGAAGGATTGAGCGGTTTGTTGTCCTGTAAGGTGGTAAATAAGAATCTCAATTTTGAATAGGTGGATAGTTCTGAAAGTTGTTTAGCATGTAACAATCCTCAGAAGGATATTAGAGTGATTTATGCATCGATCATCACCATTCTTCAATGTTGGCTGTTCAAAGACCGGACGTCCATATTGATCGTACGATATTATACTGCAATGTAACGTGAAGTAGATTAGCACTTGGCAAGATCTTCATAGCCGAAACTTTGAGTAGAATTGACTTTCTCATCATTCGCTTAAAGTTTAGAGATGAGCTCAAAGTCGTATACCCCGGCTGTGATGTCAGACTGATGTATAACAATCTAGTCCAATTTCCGATTCAACTCGACCTCTAGTAGTAACCCTTATCATCCCAAGGGCTTCTCCTCTTAGCCCACTCTTCAATCGGTGTGAGCTCAATACCCAGTTCACTAATGACAGGCTTCATATCGATATTGAACGGCTCATCTTCTGCCTCGTTATAGTATGTATACGCCTTGAACATCTGGCTCACCACCGTCTCAGTCTCCAGCCCTCTTCCCTGCATCGTCTTGCTAATCTTGTCACAAAAATCTGGCACAGTCTGATTTTCGTAGCTAAGCTCCTTGCCCCAGGCTCTCGATAGTTTCTCCGTGAGCTGGGAAAGCACAACAATTTCAGGACCGCCGATAGGAATGTCGCGTCCGGCAAGTTCCGGTCTATGCATGGCAGCCATCATAATTTGCGCGACATCATGGTGGCAGATCCATGACACACGAAGGTCTGGCTTGTGGCAGTAGACGACGGTCTGTCGGTCGCGGATTGGAGGCAAAGCCCAGCCTTCGAGAAGATTGTCAAGGTAAACCACGGGCTCAATGCTGATTACCGGGACATGCTCCCGTAACGAGGATCTCATTACTCTTCGATCATCCTGTGCTTGGATATCTTGTGGCTGCTTGGGAACTGGCATGCTGGTGTTGAAAAGTATCAGGGGAACCTTGGCTTTCTTCGCAGCTTCGCCGATGTTTTTTGTAGCGGCGATGATGGGTTCGGACTTGTTGAAAGAAGTTGATGGCAGGTTGAGGAACACTCGGTCTGCGTCTTGAAGTACCTGCTCAATGGCAGCTTTGTCGGAAAAGTCTGCAGCAAACGTTTCGACAGGCTTTCCGTCAACTTGTAGCGGTTGAGGGTTGCGACTGACTGCAACCACGGAATGGCCTGCTTGCGCGAGGGCATAGACTTGGTGACGGCCCTGAACGCCGGAAGCTCCAAATACGACGACACGCATCACAACTGAGTTCTCGTATTCTTCGAATTTGTTGAGAGGTATTGAGTTGTCTCACGTACAGCCATCTTGGTTGTGCTATTGTATTTGTTGGCGTCATTCGAAGCAGAGAGACGGCGGAGTTGATCAGCCGCCACGGAAAATCATATCCGCGTTGCGCACTTGATGGTGTTCGCCAATCTCAGTATAACTTTCATTGCGACCCATTACACTATTAACTCACTGACGAAATTTTGTTTCCTGCTTGGCTGATTTCCTTTTCGAGGATTGTGGCGTCATTGCGTTCCCAAGACTCCCCTGAAATCCGGGGTGTAGCATGCCTCTCCAAATTTGCTTACAGACTATCCAACCGACTAGGCCGGCTATGCAAAAGTGAGCTGACCGTCTGTACTTTGTAGGATTTTGCGTCGCTGATCCTCGAATGAACATAGAGACGGCAGGAAGGGATAGAGAAGGAGCAGCAACATGGATGGTCAAACACATAGCTACCCGGCTGTGCGGTCACTCTCGTATTTCCCCAACTTGACCATAAACGACGAAAGACCTTTAGGTCCCAGTCTAGCCTTAGCTAGTTAGTTGTAGCATCTATCACACGTGGCACTGGTTTCTAAATTGCACTGCAGGACGTTCCGGGGCACCGTTCAGCCGTTATCACAAAGTCCCTGCTCCAGAAGGCTGCCCAGAGATGTGGCTGCGTCTTTCACAATACTTTCGGTTATCCCACCCTTCTATTGGCGACTTGTTCCACGGGGAATATTGCTTTGCGGTACGCGAAACACCAAGGCCGAATAAACATAGCTTTCGGGTCACTGACGTCGAAACTGGGGCTCGCTGAACAGATGCAGTTAAAATGGACTTTTCTTTTTGCTTAAGAGTCCACGCATCCACAACTCAATCCATCAAAAAGAAGAGCACGGTAGTAGCGCACGCGTTGCCCATCTACAGAACTCCACTAAAGCGACCGAATAATGGCGCGAGTGGTAACACTTGGGTTTAAGTTTCGGAAAAGACCAAGAATCAGTGTCGAAGAAGGGAAATGGCAAATGGAAATGGACAAATGCCCAAAGCATGGGGCTGAGCCCAGTCACATGCTTGGACTACTAATGCTGGTACCAAGGTGCGACGGTACTTGGTGGTGAGCCAGTGCGTGTTGCGAAACCTAGCAGTACTTCCAGACCCCAGAAACGGTTATCTTGATCGGTAGCGAACCAGGCAGCCGAGCTCTTCTATGTGAAAATCAAGTATGGAACCTTGGTGCCGCTCTTGTCGGTGTGGTCTTACCGCGCCGCGGAGAACAAGGCCCCCTTCCTATTGACCAGGATGTGTGATCTTGGCGCAAGGGCTCTAGAGACAAAGTCGGGTAGGCGGAACGCAGCTGGAGATTGGAAAGCATTGGCTGCGTAGATACACGACTTTCCATGGGCTGATGGTGTTGAGTTTTGGAGAGAAAACGCGCAAGAGTGCAAGCGAGAAAGGTGGACCCTACTGAACTGCCACCCCACAGTGCCGATGATGCCGTAAGAAGAAATCCCTTTATCGGGTTGAAACATGGCGGCGCGGTGACGCTGGAAGTTTTGCCCAAGGCCATTGGAACGGCCAACTCTGACCGACATGGAGCTGAAGATGGGATAGCCGTCACTCCGAGGAGCGGCAGTGGGCTGCCAGTTTTGCGGCTCGGCATGAAGCACCGGCTGCAATATCGATTCCTCATCGCATCCTGCAAAATTTGAAATGTGGGTCGCCAGCTTCCACAGGGCGATGAGCTTGAGTCGTGTTTGACGAGGAGCCCTGTAGAATCGCCACGGTGGCAGCCCACAAAGGCTCGTCGCAGTCTGGCGACCTTCTGTGTGTAAGAGTAAACCGTGGCCTACGGGTACTGCACACGAGATCTGCACAGGCTCGTTAGTGGCTTCTGCTTTTTGGGGACGAGGCTTTGCTGTGATGGGGAAAGCCCGGTATGTGCGGCAAAGAAAAAAGAAAAGAGATGTAGGTGGTGAAGGCAGCCATTGTCGTCTGGAGAGCCGCTGTCGTTCAGCCCACGTCAGATGTGGCTTTCTGACCCCATGGCGGCCGTATTCATCGAACCCATGCTGGCCAGGTTGGAGGGAGGCAATCCTACTGGTGGTTATTTGCGCCGCTGCATTGGGGCAAAGACGGTCGGGCGGGTTGGATGTGGTGCAGCAGCATCCAGAAGCCAGCAGGCAAAGGGGTTTAGGGCACAATTAACGGGCCCGTCCGTATCCACGGCGCTAGTCACCAGCAGCAGTAGCGGCGGGGAAGCTGACTGCACTCGATTCCCCTTGACAAAGTTCCCTTTCTTAGCAAATTGACCGGCGTCTCGCCGCTTCGCTTTGCCTACCTACCTAACCCTGCCATTGTACACTTCCGACGACGCGTCCAGTATATCTGTATATCCATCGCCTTTCACCTTGACCAGATTGCCAGAACTCGCCCCGTCAGCGCCCACCAAAGCCGCGCGAGCACAATGCCGTGCCAATCCACCTCAGCACATTTCCGTTTGCGCCTGCATGCCATGCGATCACTCCATGATTGGCCACGGTCAACGTAACCGTATCCGCCGTGAACCCACTGTCTATTGCTGATCATGCACGGGCAAGACTTCCGCCCCCTCGTGATAATTCGTCGCCCAAGTAAACCGTTGGCTGGCGTACCAGTCCACCCGTTGGCTGGCCTCAACTCAACGCGCCCTCGGCTATTGCTAGCAAGGCCCCAACCGCACCTGCAACCTGTATGCACTCAGGACAAGGGTTGCTCCTTAGAATCTGGCGCCCACGGTCGGGGCTAACCCTGACCACAGGTGAACAGATGGGTCCCTTCCCTTGGGATGACGAAGCTTCCGCCTGCAATGGCAATCATCTTGTCCACCATATAGACCGTGAATTGCCTTTCCCCTATCTTCCAACATCCAGGGGAAAGCATACCACACAGCCAGCCATCCTTTACTCCAGTAATACCCTTGTAGTCTTGTTATCTACACAGGCTGTCATTGATTCTCGAAACTTTGCAGACAACATATCAAGCCCGTTTCCACACCTCCCCATCTGTCCGCGTTACTTTCGCATAGACTTGGTCCGAGACAGTCTCGTACAGTCGATATGACGACTACTGTCATGTTTCCATACAGCAATTCGTTCGGGGAGCCAGATCCATATGGTCGAATGTCGGGACTGCCGTCAGGTTACGGGAGCTTCTTTAGTACCTTCAACCCCACCGGAGCGGCAGAACCGACCAATCACGATATCCATGCCTCGCAACATCAGAATTCTGGACAACCACCTGTTCATGACTGGAGCTCGTCTCCTCTGTCGACAGTGCAGCCCCAAAACACACAACACACATTGGCTTCACAACCACACACCAACACAGACCCGACGCTGACAGCAAGCATCAACCCAGTCGCTTTTTCAAACCCCACGTTTACGCCCGCCAACCGACCTACTGGGTACTACGACAGCACGTCGACTGTCTCTCCATCGCAGTCCCACTTTGAAACCAGTAACTCGTCATCACCAGTCAGCTTCCCCATACCCTCTCGCCGGGACAGCCTGTACCATAAGGAGGGTGGCAGTCTATACCCTCAAGAGGATGAGACGCCCTCAAGGCGGCCCTCTACTACCACCACTGCCACCACCCCTCCCACCAACACAACAGCAACAACAACAACAACGGGGACTACTCGGCGAAGGCGTAACTCAGAGTACGTAGAACCAGGCTCGGCGCGAGCCATCTACCTCGAGAAGAACCGCCGGGCTGCAAGCAAGTGCCGGAGCAAACAAAAACACGAGCAAGAACAGCTTGTCGAAAGGTCGAGGCAGTATGAACGCAGGAACCGGATGCTAAAGGCAGAGGTAGACTTGCTGCAGGCTGAAGTGCGAGCTCTCAAGGACTTGCTTGGCCAACATGCCCATTGTCCCGACCAGAGGATAGCACAGTACCTGCAGATGGAAGCAAGTCGATTGGCCTCCTCACAAAAATTCCCACGAGAATACCGAGCGTCGTTTTGAACAGACAGCCTGTACGCCGGGTCTTGGAACACCATATTTATTTCTTTTCTTTTTTCCTTTTTCTTCTTCTCCAACTCTTTTCCTTATTCTTTTCTTTTTGTTTAGTTCAGTCAAAACGCAACTATAGGGAGGTGGGATTACATGTCATGGTTTGGGCGGACTAGCCTTGGGATAACATGAGTGACGGCAACATAATTATGTACGAAGACAAGAAGACATGAACACTTGGGATGGCTATGGAGCGTTGATGTCGTTTGAGACGTTAGGTGGTCCCTAGTAGAATCAGGGTCGACGATTGTCTGTAATATACCTTGTCAAATTACAAGATTTTGACCTAACCAACAGTCCTTGATGGTTTCCTTTTCCTCCGTTCTTCTGTCAACACCTTTGTGTTACGAATCTATGCCGTTTATAGAAGTCTCCGGCTTCAAGTGGTATTTTTCCAAACAAAGAGACCAGAGCTGCGAGGACATGTGTATGTACAGAGCGGCTTGTCAAACGTCGACTACCTAGATGCTGTAACTGGAATGTGTCTCGATGAAATGAATTGCTAGTAGTTCAAAGAAGCAAGAAACAAAAAGTCTTTAAAGTGCTCCTTCTAATGACAAACTGAATCAAGTGCCGAATACTTTCCTAGTCACGTCATACATAACACTGCAAGACCCAATGCAGTTAAAAATACCTCTATAGAGAAAATTTATGAGGAGCCAATGATATGACCTTGTCATTCCAGGTGGCGCCATGAAGAGTCTGATTGCTATGAAGATCCAGACGATGCTTACTTCGCCATGGCTTCCAAACTAGCGCGCGGATGAGGTGCATAGAACGGGATTGCCTTGGCGAGGTGAACTTGGTACTCAAATCATTTAAACACACAAGTTGTGGTTCTGTAGTATCCGGCCTATCCGTGGTGTTGCGCATTGTTTTGGTAATGTTCACCATTTACCGTTCACCTGATAATGCGTATGTATATTATACGTGTGACGACACCCCCGAGGCCCTAGCGGGCAGCGGGACGAAGGCAATCGCCTGGAAAAGCGAGGCGATATAGCGGCCAATTCACATGACACTGCAGTGGTCTTGGTGGTTGCGAATCAAGTAACTTGTCGACCGCATAGCGTAGTAGTCATGCTCACAGGCTGTGGATGAATTATTTTCCGGGGCCAGTCCAGCCATTTGAGGAGATCGGGGGTTGCTGCCAACAACTGTTCTGAGGCTGTGAATAACCACTGGGGCCATTTGCCAACCCACCACACTGGGCGACATTGAGCCAGCATGGCCACGAAATGGGTGGTAATGATGCATGTCACAGGGTTATGAGCAGCGAGAAGTTCGAGGAATCGACTCTCCAATAGGGCGGGCCAGTAGAATAGCAGAGAGTATTCATCGCGGTCTGTAGGTAGGTGCCGGAAACGGAGCCATGTGGTGTGAAGGTTGTGAATGGCACTTGTGCAAGCCTCCTTGTCCTGGCTGTCTAGTAGCAATTCGGTAAGCTCCTTCAAGCACATGACTTCTTGGGAGTTATCCTGGCTCGCCAGATTATCCAGACCCTTTAAAAGGTCATCAGAAGGATGGTCCGTCATGTAGGCAACGAACAAGCTATCTTTGATTTGATTCCAATGGGGCATGACGACAATCTTGATGCCTTGCAGCAGCATGAAGCAGTGATGAAGTGCGGCAATAGGGTCTTCGGGCTTCTGAAGCTGTGCCGAGCCGAAGTTGTACGTGAAGAGTATAGAAGACAACATGAACATGGGCAAGGCTAGCTTCACGTCTGGATTGTCGAGATTTTTCCTATACGTGTCCAATGCTCGGCTGATATGGGAGTCTGCCTGGAGTAAAAAGGCCTGTCGATCGTTGGGCGCAAGCAGGAATGCTTGGTGGATTGCAGACAGGGCTAGGAAGCCACGCAAGAGGAAAGGGAATTCGAAGCCTAGTTCCACAAACTCAGTCTGCCATGCATTGCTCCGTAGGGAAGGGTTAGGATGCAGTGATTTGGCACATGACTTGATCCAGTGGTGCAGTAATCGGAGGTCGGCAAGGTGCAGATCGGAACCGGTATTGTTATTAAGTGCATCAGGACTCTCGGAAAGTCCAGGATCCTGGTAGGATGGACTGACTCCAGGGCTGTGGTTGGGGGATGAGGTGTAGCTCTCTGGTATGGTTGGGAATGTACAATGAATGTCCAAGCGAACGCAGTTTGCGCAGCGTGGCCGGGCTTCGTTGCACTACAACAGAGGGTAAGCAAAAGCGAGTGAAACTAGTGTGCGGTAGGCAGTGCAATTTGGCCATGTCATAAACAGACACGAAGATTTGCGTCGGGCATGATGCGTGGAGATTGGTAAAAGTTTGAGCAAGAGATGCTGATTGGCCGAGGAGGGCTGGGGGCGGGTTTTGGGCTTCAGACGTACTTTTGTGTGGCGTTGCTTGCACTGGAAGCATCCCTTTCGGGACTTTGTGTGCGTCTTGCGCTTTGCGACACGTTTCTCTGTCATGGTCGCGGCGAGGGTTAGGGTGAGGGCAGTTGCTTCTTCGTAAAGGACCATGCTCGCACTCGGAGGCCGGGTTAGAGAGGGAGGCGATTATGTAAGCCGTCAGCCACGTGGTTGGATAGGAGAAGGTGTGGGTGCCCTTTGCTGCGCCACCGTCCCATCTCTGCTTTGCATTTCGTCTTTGTTCCGCCAGACAACTATCAACTTCAGCCACTCGGAACTTGGCAGTTGGCAATACATCCCAGATCATGCCCTGCCTGTCAGCCCGTGGCCACCTGACTCTCATCTGTCAAGTCAGCCGGTAGACCGGTGTACCGGCGTGGCGGCATTGCTGCATCCAACCTTATCTCGCTGCTTGCTCACACGAATCCGCCCTGTGCTGGTCCGGCCGGGGCCCTTGCCAGCGATTTTTACTGCGGATTTTTACCGGAAAACCCAACTGTTGTCATGGGCCGTTTGAAAAGTCCGTCTTGGTGAGGAGGACATGGTGTTTGATTTTGTGGAAATAGTGTCAGCCTATACGACCATGGTTGCGTCTGGGGCGGCTTTTCCATGGCCCAGGCACACATGTCCGTATGGCGGTTGCAGAGAGAGAGGGACTGGATGGCGATGATGACAATGCACAGTAGTACTAGTACATGTATAAACGCACATGTGGACTACTTGACGGATTTAAATGTACTCATTAGACGAATAGTAGTTAGTATATGTAGTATGAATAGCAGCAGGCAGGGTTCTGGACAGGCACCACCCGTTTAGCGCGCCCGAGCAGTCCAGGGTGACGTACCACCTTGCCGTCGCATCCTACGGTTGCGAGTGTGCGAGTCTCGCAATGTGCCAAGCTGACTTTCTTTTCGCATACACTCCTCTCTCGCCCTAACTATGGTACGTCTAGCATGCATTCAACTATGCACCCACTGCAACTGCTTGCAACAACGACAACTAACTGTCCTGCCTAGGCGTCGCTCCTGCGACAGCTCGTCGCCGGCCCTCGCGCCAGGCATCCCGAGGCCGGCCTCGACCTATGCTATGTAACCGACAACAGTACACTCGCCACAAGACCACTGCTCCCACTCTTCATGCGCTGACCTCTTGTTGCAGTCATTGCCACTTCGGGCCCCAGTGGCACATATCCCCAGCGCGCCTATCGCAACCCGCTCGACTCCCTCGTCAAGTTTCTCGACTCCAAGCATGGCGACGACTGGGCCATATGGGAGTTCCGCGCAGAAGGCACCGGCTACCCAGACTCAGAGGTATACAACCGCGTGTACCATTATCCCTTCCCGGACCACCACCCTCCACCTTTCGCCCTCATACCCAACATCATGGCAAGCATGCGCAACTGGCTGCATGAGAAGAAAGGCCGTGTCGTTGTGGTCCACTGCAAGGCGGGCAAGGGGCGATCCGGCACAGCAAGTTGCAGCTATCTCATCAGCGAAGAAGGCTGGCCAATGCAAAAGGCGCTCGACCGCTTCACCGAGAGGCGCATGCGCCCCAATATGGGCAAAGGCGTCAGCATACCCAGCCAACTGCGCTGGATAGGCTACGTCGACCGCTGGACCAAGCATGGCAAGATCTACGTCGAGCGCCAGGTCGAGGTTCTCGAAGTGCACTGCTGGGGACTCAGAGACGGGGTCAAAATTCAGATAGAGGGCTTTGTCGAGGACGGCAAACTCATCAAGAATTTCCACACCTTCACCCGAGATGAGCGCGAGATTGTGCGCGGCGAAGTCAAGACCACGGGCATGGCACAGGCCGTCCAAGAGGTGATGTACAAGAATGGCTTCGGCCCTTCAAAGACCAACGAAGGGTCCAAGAACAGCAGCACCCTGTCTTTAGAACAACAGAACAACAATGACGGCACAGCCGCTGAGCGAAAAACCTCAAGCGAGAGCCTCCCTCTAGGCACAGGCGACGTCGTCTTTCGTCCTTCGAAACGCGTAGTCCTTCCCACCAACGACATCAACATCGATGTCGAGCGCCGCAACAAGGCCGCCTTTGATCTCACCATGGTCACGGCTGTCGCTCACGTTTGGTTCAACACGTACTTTGAGGGCAATGGCCCGGAGCAGAAGGGCAATGCAGACGAATCTGGCATGTTCGAGATCTCATGGGATGCCATGGACGGCATAAAAGGCTCGTCTCGCAAAGGTACCCAGGCGTTTGAACGGATAGCTGTGGTATGGCGTGCACTGTCTGCTGATGAAGGCCGACCTGGTGTATTGATCACAGAACCAAAAGAGGGCGAGCCTGTGCGACAGGCGCAACCTGCGGATTGGAGAGGCACTCAGGGCGTAGAGCCGTCCGAAGGTAAAGACCTCGGTGTTCGCAGAGCAAGTCCGACCAACACTCAATCCGATATTAGCCGGGCAAACAGCGTCAGAAGCGAAAACAAAAAGAACACGACCATTGTCAGCGCCCCTGGTCGCAGAGATAGCGAAGACAGCGATACCAGGGATGTGCGCTCTCACGGTCCCAATGGTGAGAGTGTTTTAGCAGAGCCCAGCGACTCCACAGTATCCGCCAAAGCAAGCGAGAGCGGGCCAGCGACAGCATCTACAGACGGCACGCTACCGAGCCAGATTCAAAGCAGCAACGGCAACACCACAGCAAGCAAGTCGGAGCTTCTAGGCCAAGGCAGCGAGTCGCATCACACGGGTGTTGTTAGCGAGGTGGCAAAGGACATCAAGTACCACATCTCCGGCGCAGTCTCGACTGGCGAGCTTCCCGACGGCAAGCCCGAGAACGAGATGAAGGATGCCAAAGAGCACGGATTAGGGCATCTGGCTTTTGGAAAGAAGAAGACGAGTTCGTGAGCACCAGAACCCATTGCGCCAACGGTACTGAGGGGTGTGCATGGCTCTTGCAAAAGGCCATGTGCTCGGCTTGGGTCATTGCGGGGCGTTAAGGGAGGGGGGGGGGGGCATCAACTTGCATGAGGGCTTTTTGGGGGGGATTTGTGTGATTGGCGTCTGGTCAAGGTATCACAGCCTTTGTTACAAAGCATGTTCTGTACACGTTGCATGGGTGCTCTAGCATCCATGTGGCGTTGAGGGGGTGGTGGGCCATGCGCGTGTATTTACCGAAGCTTCACTATATCGCTGTTTGGTTTGTGCCGTAGACTCTGGCCTTGCTGTTTCAAATACATCCAACTGCTGTTTATATTGTTTATCCGTGTGACTCCCTTTTCTTGTTCGCCCTTCCCCCTTGAGCACTCGTTGTCGTCTGGCTTCATTTCCTTGTTCAAGCACTGGGAGGTTGATAAACGGTAGAGAATATGCAAGCTTAGTGGCGAGTTGATGAAGTGAGGCGAATGCTGTACGCTTATCGCTCAAGCATCTCGATATGTCGTTTGTCGCAGCTAGCGCACTAAATCTGGATTTTATTTTTTTTACCCCTCGTGGGAAAAAACGTAGCAGAGGGGGGAGCCGTCTGGCCACTGATGACAGCACACGAAGTATGAAGGAGTGCACCGCAGGAGCATGCATGGAAACGACTACACGGAAACCGGAATGTGGAATGTTGCCACCACCAAGACATGTGCATGTGGACGGAACGTGGCGCCTGTCCAGGACGAGAATCACAGAGAGGATGTTAAGACGGCTGCTCTGTCAGTTTTCATGGCGAGAAGAATGGGTTGCGTTTCCGGTGAAGCAAAGGAAGGCTGTGAGACAAGGCAGCCAATACCCCGCGGAAACGTTTACTTGCGTTTCATAAGGACCTTAGTAAAGGGTTAAGAGGTCAGGGTCAGTGGTTGCCCCAACACGTTCAGCCGTTGATAATGTAAGCTGCGGGGCAAAGAGTATTCGCTCGAGTGGGTGTACAGGGAACGCAGCGGCAGACTTGGTTTTGTCTAAACGAAGACTGGGCGTTGTTCAGTTGCAGGGGTGTGAAGAGCCTGGTCAAGCAGTACTTGCGGCTCTGTGTGGGGGATAAAAAGGTGGTTGGGATAGACAGTGCTGCTCCGTTGTCTTTGGTAGGGACTATCTCATTCCAAACGTCTTCTTCGTCCTAGTTTGCTCTGAACGCTTGATGAGTCGTGGAGAAAGCGTGCATTGGATCAAACCTTCAGTCAGTGTTTGCAGCTCATGAATAGTCTAGACAGTTCTGGCACGTTGGCGGCTGACTGCACCTTGGCTTGTCGAGCAAACAACGAACTATCAGATACATCTTCATCAATTCCTGTCGTTATTTTTACTCCTTCCATGGTCTCTGAACCCGAAGCCATGGCACTGCGTGAGCAAGAGATGGAGGCTTTGCAGGAGAGCGCGGCGACTCAGACGTGCAACACACCACCGCAAGATGACGAAAAACATACTTTGGGTGTTGGAGCAACGGCAGAAGACGTAAAGGTGGAAGGTGTAGTTAGCAAGAAGACACCTCGTAAGGGTAGGCCGTTGCACAAATCCAAACGTCAAGTGGACGACAGCTCCGCATCCGAGGCTAGCGGCAACGAGAGCTCAAGCAATTCCGACCAAAGTAGCGAAGATGAGAAACTCAAGGCGAAAAAGCGGCTGAGGAAGATCAAAGCGGCGATTGCACAAGCAGAATCCAGGAAAAGGAGGAAGCAGAAGCAAAAGGAGAAACTAAAGGAGAGAATGAGGAGCAAAAAGCACGAATCAACCGACGAAGACGAGAGCTCGGCCGACTCTTCTGAATTCGAATCCGATTCTGATTCAGAAGACGCAGTGGCAGCCACCAAAAGCCAACGCAGAGCCCGACGAACTAAGGTCGAGCGTAAGAAGAGCAGGCGTGTGCAAAAATCGAGCGACACCGACTCCGACTCGGAAGCTCTATCAGCAGAGTCTAGTAGTGACTTGGGCACAGAGGACCAAAGTGCCAAACGGAAAAAGGCAAGGACAAAGGCAAAGCAGAGCAGTAGGAAAACGAAGAAGAAGCTTGACAAATACTCGTCATCTTCGGAATCACTCTCTAGCGACGACGAGGCCATCCCATTGCCCGGTCCCCCACCAGACGTTCGTGTGATAGAAGATGATCTCGAAGCGCAAGTGGCGACAATCAGTGGCCTTTTGCATCGCCTCCAGGCAAGGCAGGCTTGTGTAGACGCGGCGGCTGTGCCAATCCCCAAAGTGGAGAAAACAGTGGGCAAAAAGGGGCTAGAGTTCAAGCGGGTGGATCAGATATTTGACATGCAGATCCACGACTGGAAGCTTGTCGAAAGCAGCAGTGATCAGAAGGGTGAGTTTGACTGCATATTCACGGTGCGGCGGCGTCTCGACTGGCTAGGCAAGTATATCGAAACTCGGGTGGACATCAAATCGAAGACTCTACGGAACACTCTCCAAGATGTATTGAAGGACTGCAAAAGCATTAGTCTTGTCGAGGATACGCCCCAGTTGGATCCTCGCACACTGTTCCACTATTACGACGAGTTGAAGACGCATGTCAAGAAGACACTGAAGCGGCAGCTTGGAAAGGCCAAGAGGTCGAAGGAGCGGAAGCGGCTCAAGCAGCAGGTTGCACAGTGCAAGCTGCTGCTCAGCTATGTGGACGAGGACTTTGGCGCTACTCGCAAAGCTCTAAAGCCCATGGTCAAAGCAGGCACTATTACGTACGATCTGGTGTGGGCACTCTTCAAACCCAACACTATTGCCTTTACGCCTACGTACAACAACAAGGACGATGCGCGGTGTTTTAGGGTGGGGACAGCGTACGAGTTAGAAGACTGGTTGACGGGCGTCAAGTCGTGGCGTGTTGATGGCAAGTACCTCGAGTACGACGGCAAATCGTTTGGTCTCGGGGAACACGAAGTATCGGTCTCAGCGTTCAAGGGGCATAAGAAGATTACCAGTCTTGCCGCATATCCGCTCAAATATCACAAGGATGCCAAGGTATGCTCGATAGTCGGTTTGAGGCTGGGATGAATGAGTGCTGACAGAGACGCGCAGGGTATCAAGAAGCAGCTGATTGAGAGGGGCAAGAAATTCGTCGCGCTCCAGGGCATGAACTACCAGGTTCAAAAGGGGATTGCGTATATGAAGCACAAGAACAGCATCGTGCGCTTCATTATTAATGGTCGGGTCATGATTGATCCTGCCATGTTCCGCCGCATGAACCCAAACTACCCGCTCTCGTACCTCCGGCCAGATGAACTAGCTGACAATGAGGATGACGATGACGATGACGAAGAGTGCTGCTGCGACTCGAGTGAAGATGGAGACGGTGAAGAAAAGGAAAAGATGCGCATCGTCATGTGGAAAGACAGGAGGGGCAGGAAACACCCTATCCGAGTGCCACAGAGCGTTGTGGACAAGGAAATGGGCACCGGCACTGAACAGCCGCTCGACAGGGATGATGATGCAACGGAGGAGCAACGTCAAGTCTTGACCGAAGAAGAGCTCATCATCGCATCACCGGTCGTACTGGGCTTTGCTTTTTCTGAGAAGCTTTGGCTCGAGTTTTCTCTATCTGGGATTGAGGAGATCAAGTGGAATGAGGAAGCATTTCCCAGTCTGGTGTTGCCGATCCAGATCAAGCAGAATCTCAAGGGTCTTGTATCTTCGCATCGGTTCCACGCAGCCAAGACGATTGACGATGTGATTCAGGGCAAGGGCAAGGGGCTCAATGTGGTGCTGCATGGCCCGCCCGGGGTGGGTAAGACACTGACTGGGGAATCGATTGCCGAGTATCTGCAGTGCCCGTTGTACGCAGTGTCTGCAGGGGAGCTGGGGACCAATAGCCGGGCGTTGGAGGCGGACCTGAACCGCATCATGGAGATTACGCATGCATGGGGCGCCATCCTGCTGCTGGACGAGGCGGACGTGTTTCTAGAGGCGCGACAGCCAAATGACATACATCGCAACTCGCTGGTCTCGGTGTTCCTGCGGCTGACCGAGTACTACCAGGGCATCCTATTCCTGACGACGAACCGGGTCGAGACATTTGACGAGGCGTTCCAGTCGAGAATTCACATGGGGATTCGGTACGAAGAGCTGTCTGCACGTGCCAGGAAAGAGATCTGGCAGCAGCACGTGGGCAGGGTGGAGAGGATGAAGGGGAGCCAGGGAATGAAGGCGTTCACCGAGGCCGACTTTGACGTGCTGAGCCAGAGGGTGCTGAATGGACGACAGGTACGTGGAGTGACGAGCGAGCTGATGAAGGGCGTGATGAGTGTTAATTGTTTTTTTCTGCGCAGATCAAGAACACGGTCAAGACATCGCAGGCGATTGCGGTGGCAGAGCAGAGTGCGTTTAGCATGGAGCACGTCAAGCGGGTGTTGGAGGCTGGGGAGGCATTTGATGATGATATGCGAGGGGGAAAGGGGTACCGGGATGCGATGCTGCAGTACACGTGAGATGATGATGGTGGTGGTGGTGGTGGTAGTGATGACAGTAACGGTGGTGATGATGACGGCGATGATATGTTTGTATGTAGCATGTAGTATGTAGTAATGGCAGTGAGTAGTATGCAGGAGGATGCCAAGCGAGTGGCTGGCCGCGAGTCTCCACCAGCCGTTGTCTCGTGGATATCTGGGGGGCCAAAGGGCGAAAACACACTCGTGGGAACAACAACACCCGACAGCCCTATCTTATTCCCGTGCGCCTCGTCGCCCACTCACACACGACTCCGACATCCACACCCGCGTCACTTTGCCAGTTGTTGGAGCCCGCTCTCGGGCCACGCCGTCCGTGCCGCACAATGAAGCGCGACGACAACGACGGCAACATCAGCATCAGCATCACCAACTCCGACGGCACCTCGCAGCCTTCCTCCACCAGCCCGGCGGCCTCATCCGCTACCCACGGCCATGCCCCGGCCAAGAAAAAGCAGAAGCGCAACAAGCCCACGCTCAGCTGCGAAGAGTGCGTAGAGCGCAAGACAAAGGTGAGCAACCAACAACCACGGCCGTCTCTTCGGCGCAATTCGCCTCCCCCACCAACGGCGCAAACACCACATCCTCCTCCACCACCTCCACATTCCCACATTTCCACTTCCATCCATTACCTCATTCACCAGTCGCACGCTCGACGGCTGATGGTTTCCGCAGTGCGACCGCACCAGACCCCATTGCTTGGCCTGCATCAAACGCCAGTCGCCCTGCCGCTACTCAAACATCGCCAACCTGATTGCTTCTTCTGCCGACAAGTATGTATGTGCCCGTCCACTTGTCCACCCCACGACTGCTAAGCATCTGCGCAGAGTTGGCACCGCGCAAAATGCCACGCCTCGCTCCAGGAAGACGGCCACCAAACATCCACTGCGACTTGGCAAGGACCCGCATCCCCATGCCAAGTCTATCCAGGTGCCCCCGACGCCCATCCGGACCCAGTATCGGAGTGTGTCCTTGTCGTCATCAGGCTCGTCGCCTTTTTTGCTTTCAAACATCCCCTACTCTAACCACACGCCTGCCCCCTTCTTTGGCCTCGGCTTAGAGCATCCCTTTGCCAACTACTGGACCAGCCGTGGCGGCCTGGCAGAGGTAGTTGGCGTCCTCCCTGCAAAAGAGCAGGCCGACATTCTCGTCGACAAGTACTTTGATGCCGTCGATCCTGTCTATCCCATGGTCCACCGCAGGAACTTCTATGCCGACTATGAACGCTTCTGGTCCCTGCCCCTCGACGACAAGCATGCTGCGGACCCTGTCCTCGTCGCCCTTCACTTTGTCGTCTATGCCATGGGCACTCAGTTCATCCACACGACTGACAATCGTGAACGCGCTCAGATCGCAGAGTTCTACATCTCAGCAGCTCAACAGGCCCTGCGCATATCCTCGTATCTCAGTCGTGCCTCGGTCAGGACGTTGCAGGCCATGGTCCTGATAGGCTACTTCTTGATGAACGACAACCATGCTTCAGATGCCTGGGCCTTTGGCGGTGTCTTGGTACGACAAGCCTATGCCATGGGCCTCCACCGTGACCCGGACATCATTGCCCCTCGTTGCTCTCGAAGTGACAAGCAACAGCGTCGCAAGCTATGGCAGGCAATATTCTTCCAAGACACATTCCTTACCGTCCTCCTCAAGCTCCCACCAACCACAGTCTTTTCAGACATACAGCCACAGTCGCTGAGCGATGATCTGGACGACTACATTCCAAATGCCTCATCAGCTAACGGCGCCACCGATGCCGTCATCAATCCCATGAGCATCAGCAACATTGCTTCCAACTTGGACCTCTATCCTCCCTATGAGCTTTCAGACCGACGATACATCCGCTCAATGTGGCACATGGCCATTCTCGTTTCACGGACCGTCTGCATTCCACGTTCGCTAGCAACTCCCCTTACCACATCTGTCGCCCAAAAGACGGAGCTGGTCAGCGAATATTTTGCCTTGCACAGCACGTTTCCCGTCGAGCTCACAGCATCCGATGATGCTACAATACGAGCCATGGCCGAACAAAACCCACGAGGCCTGAGGCAAAACCTCTTTTTCCGGAGCAACTTTTGGCACTGCGTCATGGCTATCCAAGCGGACGAGAACCCCGCCGAAGGTGTAGCGTGTGACGTCAAGGGTGCCCTGGACGCTGCCAGAATGGCTCTGCAATCCTTTTTCCACTTTTGGGAATATCTTAGAATTGATGCGAGTGTCTGGTGGGTTTTCCAGCACCGCGCTTTCGAAGAAGCGGTACGTATTGCACCCACGATCAATTTTCCTCTGCTCCACTTCGTTACTGACTATGACGCTTAGCTTCTCATGGCTCGTATTCTGGGTCAACAAGCCCAGCCGCTTTCGCCAACCCAATCAGGCTTGCCTCCCTCATCAGATCCCCTTCTGAAAGATGCAAAGGCTGATGCGCGGAAATGTCTTGAAATATTAGACTTGGTTGGCATTGCCCCTGAAATGCAAAAGACGCGCACCGAAGTACTCCGAACAGCTTTTGCCGATATTCTTTGGTAATGGTATATTTTTCTCTTTCTTGAATATTGGGTCATTTTGGGTTTGGCAGCAACACGAAATACACATGTAACACTAGGCAAGCGTGGAGTTTCTTTCTACTATATACGAACAATAATCTATCAAGGACAAGGTACAAACTACATCACATCGATCCTTGCTTGTTCTGGCTACGGGGATACTTGGGCACAAACATGTGGCCTGGCGCATATGCTCCCCCCGCGTTTTTTCCGAGGTTCCGAGTACTTACCATCGGTCTTCTTGGCAGTCTATGTGGGCCGGGACTTTTCTCAGCCTTGTACCTGGACACCTGCTGCGTGGTGATGGGCATAGTAGCGTGTCGAGCCGGAGTCTGGATTTTTGGTCAAGGCATGGAATGCTTGACGAGAATCTGCAGCAGTCTAGATGCGTCAAGTTGAGCCAACGACACCAAGTCAATTCGAGTGCAGGCAATGGCTGATTGAAGACGATCAGGCCATAGCTTTTCTCTTCTATCAAGCATACCCACTTCCCGCCCTTTCCGACTCTTTTTCTCTGTCTCCTTTCTCCATAACCATGCACCGGCCAGCTGCGCTTCAGTGGCGCTAAATAGCTCTCCTCTCCACACAAACTATGTACGCACCCACACCCGATTAGCTCCAGACCAATATCCGCCACTCGGGCACTTGCGGCATTACGCGCACCCCAGACACTGGGCCAACTTGAACACATGAAATATCGAGACGAGGTGCTCAGTTCGTATCTATACCTCCACATGTTCGAGTCAAACAGCGTCTCGACGGGGCGAGACGATCCACATGGCGCCCACTCGCATGCCACACCTTCTGCGAGTGATGTTGCCTTGACGTAGCACAACAACAATTATCCAGCTGCTGACTCAGACCATCCGCGAACGCCGGCTTGACTGGTTTAGCCAGTCTTGTCCCTGGACTAGTTACTACAATCTGCAATGAAGCGGACAAGTCCTACGCGGATCCGTCAACGTCACGGTAGACGGGAGCCGATCAGGCAATAAGCGAGCCTATCGCCTCAACTGGACCCATCCTGAACCACTGACCGCGAACATTGTCGCCGTCTTTTAAGTAAGAGTATCCTCCGGGGATGAAAGAAAAGTGAAGCACGAAGACGTCTCATATCGTATCCTAGGCCAAAAGGAAGAGTGCGAGAGGCGTGTGTCAGAGGCTTGCAGTAGCTCAAAGGGGGGACAGGTTTGAGAATGACAATGGTGAATGTTCGACCCACGGATTAAGATTATACAAGGCCTCCAACTAAAAACGCTCGTGTACATGGGCCTTTGGTGCTTTTCCAGACTCTTTGCTCTCGACAGTCGACTGGCTGGTGCCCCCAGGACTGCCTCTCCGATTTTGTTTCTGCCCCTGCTTCCGACTCCTATCCATAGAAGCTCGCGCAGCTTGCTCATCCAGAACGGTGGATGTAATATATCCTGGCAGTCCTTGTTGCTGCTGCCATGCTTCTGACGGCATGCTCGAGCCAAGAAATCTTTCCTCGTCCGACTCTTTGCTTTCTCTCCGTGCCCGCGACGTGGTAATGGTAATGGACTTTTGAATCGAAGGCTTGATCGCGCTGAGCTGATGGCCAGACTGTTCTTGACCTGATTTGAGTGAAGGCTTGCTCCACGGCATGGCTGACGCTGATCGGGTAATTTCAAACGCTTGCTTCAATAGCGGTCGGAGCGTCGCGATTGATCCGGCTGATATGCCAAGGCCTACTTCGACAGTGCTCCAAATCGCAAAGTCTGTTGTCCGGAAGAGGAAGTCGCCCTTGTATCCTTTGATCGTTGTTGTGTACGGCAAGCGAATAATGGTCGCTGTAGAACCACTGTTTATGCATGTCAGGGGGGGCTATTGAGGGGAAAGAATATGATCCAAGTGCTACTTACATAGCTGCCAGGGCAATGACCGAGGCCACAACCACCTTCATGCGCTTCTTCATGTGCAGACCCTGGACGATGAGTACGGGAAGAATGGCAAAGACCCAGTCGGCAAAGGCGTTGAGTCCAGAGACGACAAAGGTAAAGTTCATGACCAGTACTGGGGAGAGGCAGGAGCCGGTGGCGTTGGGATCGAGATTCCACCAAAATGAGATGGGCTTGCACTGGAAGATGACAACGGACGTATATGCGATTCCCACGAGTCCAGATACGACCATGATCATACGAATGATCCAGATGTGGAGCGGCACAATGGTGATGCGTAGCAAGAAGAAGCCGACGGAGATTTTGAGCATACACGTCGACAGTGTGTAGAAGATTTCGCAGAAGAACCAAAAGTGAAGAGCCGTTTGGGCGCTCTCGTCGGTAAGGTGTATGCGGCGCACACCAGATCCGTTGATGGCGCCACCAATCTGTGATATCAAGTATCCGGTGAAGAAGAGTAGCGTGACGACCATTGTGTAGTCGTCAATGCCAAAGCCCTTCACCATGTGGATGCTACAGTCAAGCAAGTTAGTTACAAGGCCGGGTGGATTCAAGTAATCAGGCGACTTCTTACCGTACAAAGCACCGGAGACCGACAGTGAGCCATGCTAGGATGAAGAAGGTAATGCCTATGGCCAAGATCTCTCCACTGCGATCCTTCATCGTGAGATGATGGGGTATGAGGGGATCAACTGGGAAGCAATGATATCTGGGGGAGGGAAAAGCAAGCAGTCAAACCAAAACACCGACGACGAGTTGGGAGCACATTGTATGAAGTGGATATGCTCTCCTCGCCGGCGATCTTGCCTCGCAAAGATCCCGACACTTGGGCCTAACCCGTGTCGCAGTCTGCTTTGGCCCATTCTAACGCTAGAATCTTGTAAGCAACAAGACCGACCCTCTTGCTGGAACCCTTGCAGCGGTAGTTGAGACAGGGTCGGGCGATGAAGCCAAGATCTCCGTGGGGCAATCTTCTGCTTCCATACATGAGTCCCTCCAACTGGAAGATCGGCAACGTGCAAAGTGGAGCATTTCAACAGGCTGACTGTAGCCGGAACAAGTCAGCGAAGGGGAAAAAAAACACAGACCAAGTCTGTCAGTGTAGTGGTTCATTTTATGAGGGGCTCCACTCGCTCGAAAAAGAGGAAGTGGATAGGGCTAAACAGTAACATGTCTCGTGCGCCCTTGTTTAGCCCTGGGCGCGGCAAAGAACCCGACCAGTTGGCGACGCTCGGGTTTGGGACGGACGCTGGTTCTGGAAAGAGAAGGCAAGGATTTGCCGTGGACCTTGGTGGTTGCCACTCAAGTCAAAGGGGCAGGCGATCCCAGCGGGAGGAAGATGGATGCTGTCTGTGTCTCTCCTATCTCACGAAGGAACGAGAAGCCGGGGACGGTGTCCAATTGCCGTGTCTTGGACAGCTCCGTCGTTGCCGCTTCATGAGCCACATCGCGATCTGACAGTTGCAATGTCATCGCGTCCATGCTCGACCTGTCGTCCCAAAGCGCAGCCTTTGCCGTGCCGAGAGTCTCTGTTTTTGGCAAATTCGTCATTGCAACAGTGTGGAAGCGTGCCTGCGCTCTCTCATTGCTCCTGTTGACTAGGTATCCCTTCCGAGGTGGCGCAGGAGACAGCCATTAGGAGAAAATATCCTCCCCCGCACCCTCCCGCGCTGCGCGGAACGGCGTTCGGCGCCATGCAACCTTGACCGGCCGCTCGTTGGATACCCAGTCGTCGAATGCGCATGTTGCATCTGCTGGCGCTGGTGGCCATGCAGCGCGGACTACACCGTCAAGTGGGCCTAGAGGGGGACGGCTGTTGAGCGTTCCTTGCGTCTACTGTACGGGATGCACGGGAACCACGGTATCCATGTTCCGGTCCCCCCCACCAGCCGGCTGTCATCGAGCACGTTTTTTGCCCTCCCCCGCCAGACGACGGCACAGCAATTGGCAAAAATCAACCTGCAGCGACATGCAGGCATCTCCTTGCTGAGGCAACTAGAGATTCAGTAGGGCTCTCCTTGTGCCGCACGTTTTGCTGCCAATACCTGCCGTGAGGGCATGTCAACACAGAGGACCCAGTATGTACCTTACATATACATATACATACTTAGCATGTGCATGTATACAAACACCGGTAAATCAAATCATGGCAAACCCTCCAATCACGATCCAACACTCCTCTCCCTAGCAAATATGTATGGCGCAATCTTTCTAGAATCCCAAGGTAGATCCTTCGTATCTACAGTTCGTAGATTGTATACAACGTAGGTTCGTTCAGGGGCGGGTTTGCCAAACCTGTCTTGAACCACCCATGCGAACGGAAACCCGACAAGACTAGCCCGGCTCTACTGCGGCAAAACCACATCCGTCGAGGTTTCACCATATCCAGCAGGTCCACATGTCTCGATTCCTCGACGCGGAGACATGTCCAGAAAAAGTACAAACGGTCGGACGCTAGCATGATATTACGCATAGCTATTCTGTGCCGCCTCCCGCTTCTGTTTCATGCCAACTGCCAGAGAGAGAGAGAGAGAGAGAAAAAACGCTCACCCGTTGTGAGACTCGAGGCAATGTGAGCACCGAAGCTTTGCCCTCGACCTCGCCACAGCTTGGGTTGCTATCCAAGGGTCCACCGGTGCAAATTCTGGCCAAGGGGGGTTTGGGGGCAAACATGCTGACTGTCACTGTGCACAACTGTTGTGTCGATGGCAATCATAAACGCAGCTTGCCGTGACTCGCCTAATATCATCCAAACTTCCAGTCCCGTCTCGCCCCGGTCTTGACTGCATCGCGATGGGGTAGCCATACAATAGCTATTACTCGCCCCACGTGCCTAGTTCTTCC
>NW_006912281.1:0-38619 GCF_000523435.1 Bipolaris zeicola 26-R-13 | reverse complement strand
GGTGGATCGTGCCCGCTGACTAATCCCAGAATCCGGGTGCTCTGCCTATACCCGGCCTCTACTAACCACCTGCTATGTACCCATAATCTGACAATAGCACACAACACAAGATCACAAGGAACTTCGGTAAAACTCTACTTGGAGCAGTTTCGATATTGCGATTGCAACTGTTTGTTGTGGATTAGTGCTATTTGCATTGATCAAAACTACAACATGAAACACGATCCATAGGTACAACTGATGGGAGCTCTATATAACCGAGCCTTGTGTTCTTATCTGGTTAGGTGGTGAGACCCATGACAGCGCGCAAGCAATACCTATGCGATCCGGAAGCACTTAGCGAACACAAACACTTTCATTAGACTAGCTTCTGTGGAAGTGTCGACGGTACGAGCGGGGGTTGGTTACCAGCGCCTACAGACATCATTGGTCCGCTAAAGAATCTTAAGAATAAGGTATAGTTAAAGTGTGCTTAGCTTGAGATAATGTGCAGGGTCTACTAGATCCGCTAGATATATATAAGTGTTAATCTTCTACCTACTTTACCTTTTCTATCGTCTATCGTGTTTGCGCATGTGTCTTTCGTGTTTGCGCATGCGTCCATCGTGTTTGCGCATGCGTCTTTCGGTGTCTGTATCTCTTATACCTTCTCGGTATTGTTAAATTGTGCCGGGTTTCTAAATACGACTGGGCAAAGGAAAAAGCATGAATGCGTGCTTCAGAGCCACACAAACACCGACAGTTGTGCTCTCAGCCTACAGATCCACTTACGATCAGCTCAAAGATGGAAGATGTACGCAGCCCTCCGGAGCTCTATATTCCAGAGTCGAAAAGCACGGTCAAGGTGGCCATAATCAACACAACTAGCCGGATGGGTAAATTTCCGGGTGCAGCATTTATAGACCCTATCATTCCTGGTACTGAAGAGATGCATTGCGTCAGTTTCGCCTTCCTGATCGAACATCCTACCAGTACTCACAAATACGCTACTTTGCTCTTCAACCTCAATATTCGCAAAGACTAGGAAAACAGCCTAACTACCTTTATAGAAGCAGCCATGCAGGTAGGCTGTATTATCGAGGTGGAAAAGGATGTCGCAACTATACTACGTGAGAACGGTCAGGATTTGGCCAGTGTGGGAGGCATTGTCTGGTCTCACTGGCATTTCGACCACGTCGGCGACCCTAACACCTTTCCTCAGTCGACAGATATTATTGTTGGATCAGGTTTCAAATCCCATCATTTACCCGTGTTCCCCACCGTTCCGGAATCTCGGGTAGATGAGAGAGCATGGATAGGCCGTGCGCTCAACAAGATCGACTTCAGGAAAGAAGGCCAAGGGCTCAAAATTGGAAAATTTGACGCAATTGACTTGTACGGAGATGGAAGTTTTTACTTATTGGATACGCCTAGCCATGGATTTGGGCACATTTCGGGTCTTGCCAGAACTACAGTTGATCCTCCGACATTTATATTCATGGGCGGAGATGTGGCACACCACGGTGGTCAGTTCCGTCCAAATAAATATGTGCCCTTGCCTGGAGAAATTGATCCGAACCCATTAGAGCATGCTCTGACCCAACCGCCAGCGAAATGCCCTGTCGAGATGTTCCTTTCAATTCACCCCAAAAAGAGTCGCACTTTGCCATTCTTCAATCCGACTGCAGCCGAAGGAAGGCGGCACTTATCAGCGTCGGAAGCAACACACAGCATCGAGAAAATGATTGAGTTTGACGTATACGACAACATCTTTCCAGTTATTTCCCATGATAATAGCTTGATTAGTGTCGTAGATCTCTATCCAAGACCGGCAAACGACTGGCAAAAGAAGGGATGGAAGGATATAAGTCGATGGGGCTTCCTTAGAGAATTTATTCCAGGAATTAGTCAAGGTGGATAAGGTGCTTTTCGAGTACATAGTACAAAGACCTAAGTGTCGATCTATCATCGCGCTAGCACCGATTTCATTCATAGTTATACTTTTTTTTAGGAGAATGTTATCAGCTTTATAAAAACACCTTTATTCTCTTAGTCCTATATCCAATAATACCACCGTAATAATAAACAAGTCAAGGAGATCAGGGGGCTTCGTATCACCCGAATTATCAGCATTTACTAACACCCTTTCATCACATTAATTTCGCTACGGCTTCAACCAGCTAATAACTGCGCGCACTTCATTCAACTCATCAACCGTCGGTTGAATATCTCTCAAAATAAAATCGTCTACCAAAAGATTCCTACTTAGTTATACCAGAGATAACAATCATGCCCTGAGCGGTGCCCGGAAAAAACATACTCTACATCATAGAGCGTTTCTTTCGCTGTACAAGCTTTTAGAACCCCTTGGGAACATCCTTTTTCGCATTCGAATACTTTACCTAGAGTTGAGAGAGTAAAAAGCGAGTTTTAAGATACATTAGATGAATATGAATTGAACTTGACGTAATGCAACGACGATAGCCATCAGCCTGGAAATCTTCTGTGTATATATATGTGTGTGTATGTGTGTGTGTGTTTAGATTTAACGTCCTATCTAAAAGCCGCCTATAGGGCATGAGGACGGATAAGGCCCGGGACTTATGGTGCTGCAACACCACATAGTCTCATCTATTCGCGGGGAGTGTCTTACAAAGAATAGTGTTCTCGCAACGCCTAGTCCGTCAGTTGAGCAACCGCTGTTGTTAAAAATCTTCTGTCAAGTTGTAAAGGAAGACATTTCTTCAAAGCTGTATCCAAGAGAACCGTAAATGACATAGGTAATATTAAAACTATAGATCATGTCGATGGGCTCGTGATGTTCGTGAAGAATCTCGAACGGGGAGCTAACGGTTCGAATTGTGTTCATCTTAACAATTCAAAAAGACTCACAAATAACAAACCTTTGCATAACAGGTGACGTTAGCCACAGCTCATTTATGTGACAGATTGAAGGTATATTTTCATAGATTCCTGTCCGGATTTATTATTCGAATCTATCAGATTGCGCAACTATACTTCCAATCATCGGCGGGTACAGTGTATGTAAGACTCCCACTCAGCTCAGTGGCTCTCTTCATGGTGCAACCATCTCATTGAGCTTTATACAGTCATCATACCTTTTCTCCGCCCTTGCTTCCTTCGTCGGAGATAGCAGACTTATGCGGAAGCCCGAACTTCCTTCAATGATCATCAATTTTAACAGGGAGTATGCTCAAAAAACAACATCTGGATCCTGAATCGAGCAATTGGGGATCTGGAGCTGAATGCTCTGAAACGAAGAGGCGGACTAAGAGCAACGATCATGCATGCTGTGGGACAGGGAGATGTGCAAAGGGAAGGTTAGGTCTACTACATTGGTGTGCTTGTCTTTCCGCTGCAGTTCGGCATTGCTTTATTACCATTGACCCTTTATCAGAAGCCCATGTTTCTCATCACCGGTACTGGTGCCTTCGTACTAACAGATCGTATGTTTCCAGAGTATAATATATGTCACCTTAATTATAACAATTCAAACCATAATCTCAGATTTATTGATATATATATCTACAGCTGCGTGCAAGGTGTCTTATCAGGAGCTGGGTATTCGAAAAAGAGTGCGTATGTAGTAGATTTTACCCATACAAGGATTTGCAACTCCAACTGCTTGCCGCACTTACATCCCCACTTCCATTATACTTAGCCTGCTTTGGATACATGCACAACGGACGCTGCCTCGTTATCCCTATCTGGGTAGCCTCGTTGGCATACTTTGTGCCGATGATATAATCAGGCCCCTTGCCCTCCTCGACCCACCTCATCATTGCGAGCATGGCATCGTGATCAGCATCCTTGAAGCCAGGTACACTGTATACTGTAGGACCTAACGCTGAAGCTTGATTGGGCCCTGCAAAGTACCACGGTGCATTGACTGTGGGGAAGGTACCTGAGCAATGACCCATTCCTGGCACAAGGAAGAAGCGGAAGAAGTCGTCAACCTCAATGCCACGTGGCTTAAGTTCGCGAACGACCTGGTTGTAAAAGTATGTTGCTGAACCTGTGGGTATCAGTCCGTCACTCATGCCGTGATATGACAGAATCTTGCCACCCCTGGCATGGAAAGCTGAGAGATCGAACTTGACATTTGCGTTTCCAGGATCTGTGGCGTCGGCAAGACGCTGGATGCTTTCGTTGTATTCGTACGGCGACCAATCTGCGCCAAAATTCAAAAAGTAGCGGACGTAGTCGGTGCCAAGTGGATTTGGTAGGTCGCTAGAGAGGAGTGCCCATTGAGGTTCACTTCCATAGTAGAGATGCGGGAAGGTAAATGTTTGATTCTCACTCCAGGAGTCTGAGTAGATCTTGGTCAAGGTCGATAGTTGAGGGGCAGTGAGACAACCGGCAGTACTAGTGTTTTTGACGTTCTGACCACATAGGAGCTCTTCTGGGCGGAAGTTACAGCCTTGCGGGTCTGAGATGATAGTATCTTTGACGCCATCTTGGACATCACACTGCTTCATCACCTCTTTACCGATAGCACTGAACTTAGAAGGTGGGATGTGATGATCAGCTGTGGTTGGCAAATTGTACATTGCCACTTTGATCGTCCACGGCTGCAGGTGAGTTGTCCACCAAGCAGGGGCACCTGCAATGATACCGTCGAAGTCCTCAGGGTATCTCTCAGCTTCTTTCAACCCCTGTCGGCCTCCTGTTGAGCAACCGGCATAGTAATTGTACGAGATGTCTTTTGAATAATACGCAGAGACAATCAGCTTGGCTGTCACTACGGATCCGTGCATAGCCCGATGTCCCCAATTCTCGATCTTGTCTGGTTGTCGGTATGCCCAGGATCCGTCTCCTGTGGATGAATTGTGGCCAGTATCTGTTGACATGGTCGCAAACCCATAACGACTGCCAGGTCCCTGTGTGTGCAATGGTTAGCAATAGTGACCTCATTCATGCGAGCTATAGACTTACCATGTCTTCCCAGTTGATACCTCCTCCAAACCCTCCATTGCCGACTGCTAAAAATCGACTATTCCATAATTCTGGTAGCAATAGTCCAAATCCATAAGTCGTATTACCAATAGACTGGACTTGTATAGAAATAGCACATAAAGCTGGAAGCCCGATTGGGTTTGTTGGATAGCCAGTGTCTCCCTTGGGCACCTGTAAAGTTGAATTTTCCTGGAGTGGGTGTGCCCAGTTTACACTAGCATTTGCAGAAAGCACGGACTGGATGCTGGAAGGCGAGCAGTCAAGAGCTTGCGCCCCTCCGAATACGACACTATAGCTAAAGAGGCTCTTCCACTGCATGTTGAGACGTCTCTTCGTTACAACAGAAAGAGATATGGCTGCAAGAATAAATATATTGAACCAGAGATGCGCCATTCCCAAAAAAGCGATACCCGAGCCTTGATTAATGTCTGCCCCGCTAGTCCACTTTTCATTACGCGTTCCTAGCCGGTCGGCACCTGTTCTACATCTTGGCAGCTTTTGTGTTAAGATTATTGCGATTTTTGCATGAACTGCCACGGGCTCTCTACTTTGGGGTAGCTAGTCGCCGTTGCACGCTAGCTTCAACCCCACAATTGCGGGGAAGCAGCCTCTCATCCCGACCCTACCTTCCTATTCGCGTTTGGTTTAACCCCACACTAGTTTTCAAAGCACCAATGGTGCTATCCTAATTTTTTTTCATCAATTTAGAAAAGCCGAGGCTAGTGACTTCTTATCGCGGGCCCGCAAGGTAGCTTCGATTGAATCAGAAGCCAGAATCAGTGTGTCGCAGAGACAGCCAACTAACACTATTTTTTACTACATCTCGCTAAGTACTCTACAAGTATAACATCGTGACTAGTGATGGTACGATGAATTTCTCCCTTAGTAAGGAAGATTAGGCTCTAACCCTGTTAGTGAGCTACCGACAAGTGGGATAATCATTGATAAGACATGCTTCATATTGTCTGACTTCGGAGAATGAATTGAGGAATGTTTTGACTTCAAAAGCAGGACGACAGTGCGATAAGTCTTGGGTATATGGCAAAGAGCCATATGTAGTCGTATTCGCGGACAGCGAAACTTTGTTGCATTGCTCTAGGGTTGTATGCCGTGCTCTGGGTGGCCTTCATCCTCTGTACAGGCAAACTCGAAAAAAGTTTCCAATATTTGATCAACAGCCATCGTGTCATGAAGACATTAGAGGTTCTCCAAGATCGCTATCCTAGATTAGGGGGGCTTACTTCTACCACTTTTCTTCCTAGAGGTTTTTGGCCAGACGAAGAATCATTCTGTGTAAGGAAAAAGGCTGACGTCGACCATATGAGGCGTCGGATTATTGTGCAGAAGATAGCAATAAGCGAAACGAAGACAGCAGAGTTAGGTTGGTGGGTAATACACAATGTCCACGTTCATTATTAATTTCAGCACAGTTCTAGTAATGATGCTTATTGGAAGGGTGTGATTCGAACTACGACATCTATCTTGGCGACTAAGACTGCTAGATGATTTTAGCTATTACTTAAAAAAGTCTAGTGGCCTCTCCTGGGTATCATACAGTGCAAATCCTTCTAATCTTTTACTCTCATCTTCCACAGAGGTCGGGACGATATATCCAGCCTCATCGCGCGCTTCTTCATAGTGGGCCTTCACTGTGTCGATGGTATATTCTCCAGTTCCGCAGAAGACTCCCTTCGTTTCGGCAAGGAACATCCGACCTATACTGCGGCCATAACTGGTAATCATTTTGCCGGTATCTTCATTGGCTTCGTGGGCTAGCCAGGCGCAGACGGGCGAAGTAGTCCACGCAGGTAACGCCTGGGCCGCCCGATCCCATTGTGATTCAGGAAGGATCGTTTTGGCCATTGGCGTGAATGCCACTGGCCCAAGAGCATTTACTTTGATCCCAAATTCTCTTTCTTCGTATGCCAGGGAACGCATCAACCCATACAGCGCACCTTTTGTTATGGCGCTGCCGTTGCCAGAGCTCACTTACCCCGTTTGGGTATAGCGCCTTGGCTGGGATTCTGTACTTAGCCTCACCTCCCACAGTTCCGAGATGGACAACTTGTACTATATACTGTTTTGATACCTGTCCCTTTTGGCGGCCGTCCCGGCCCGTGACACCTTTGGCGGTGACGTACGCACTATTGGACGGCATACCGAATATGGAGCTGGAGCATACCATGACTATCTTGCCGTATCCTGCTTTTTTCATGTGTGGCCACACAAACTGTGACAGGTGCCAGCTGCCCATGACATGCACATCAAATGTTCGCGAGAGGTCATCGAGAGCCATATCTTCGAAGGGCTTTGCGATATCAATTCCAGCATTATTGATGAGCACATCGACACGTCCGTATTGTTTAATGGCAGTCGCGACAATAGCCTCGCATGTTTCGCGGTCAGCGACAGATCCAAAAGCCGCAATTGCATTCCCTCCATCTCCTGTTATAAAGGCCAAAGTCTCCTTCGTGGAATCTTCAAAGAGATCATTCAACGACATTGGCACCAAGGCGGCCAAACAGCTTCGCATGCTCCCGGCCTATACCTCCTCCAGTACCGGTAATGATCACTACCCTGTTATCAAATCGAAGTTTTCCACCGTCTTTGGACGCCATGCTGAGAAGTCCGCCTCGATCTTGTTGTGATTTTGTCCAAAGTATTATACTCGATATTATTTCTGAGGTCTGGCTGCAGTTGAGCTGGGTATAATACCCGGTTGCCTTTATGCTCCTGTGGTGCCAAATATAGTCAAGAATAGTAGATTCTTAACCCCGCTTCTCACCCTTAGTCCTTATGAAGTTCCCCGCATTATGGTCGAGAATCAACGACCACCCAGTAGTTAAGCAACTGGTCCTTTTATCCTTGCCCACATTACAGCCTAGCCCAAATCCAGTCATGGTTTGAGTTATCCTTCGTCATAGTTTCAGGGTTTCTACTTAGATTCACTCCATGCATGCACGTAGAAAAGTAGGTGTTTCTCCGATATGCACGCAGATCTAAAACTATGTCACACTCAGTGTTGACCTTGCGCATTTCGTTCCTTGAGATCAATCTCTTTTAGCAATGACAAGGTAGCAGCAAAACGAGTTAGAAATCACCACGACATATGTATTGAGATGCTATAGTGAATCTATCGAGGAATTCATATCAATTCGCCAAAAACTGGCTTAAAACCACACCAGCTGACCCTGCAGCGCTTATTTTACTAGCGAGGCGGTCCATAGGGTGGCCATATTCACGCATGGGCTATGCGCACTACGTACGCAAGGAATCCCAACTGCGTTGGTCTGGGAACTCGCTATAGCATTTTTCTTTCTTGTGCGTTCCAGCATTTGACCTACATACCTACACGTTCCCAAAATTCATTAGTAAAAGGATGATGAACATATGAAGAGATCCTTAAACATACACGATATTTCAACCCAAGACCGCAACTTGGGTCAGTGCTGCCGGACCCTGAAGTACAAGCGTAGCCAGCACAATAGGCTCAAGGGACGAGGGTGTCGAGTAGCGCAAGAACAGCGACTGAAACCTTTATCTTGTTGAGGTAGTTACGGGATCTTGTAGCCGTTGAGTTGTTTTAGATTAGGGTCTCCAAGGGAGAAGATGTAGTTTAGACTTCACTGAAGAATGTTGTAGAATGTAGTAAAGAGAATAGGTTAAAAAAAGCAGCTGTTTTATATCTTCTCACAGTGGTTGACCGAGAATAGGCCCTGAGCTATTAGAACCACCTAAGCTGACCTTAGTTCAAATTATGATATAGCAATGCTACTCTCGTGTCAGCCCATGTCGGACATATAGTCAATCAGAGTTCTCTATTATGCCAATGTTACGTTACTTCAGATGTACGGATATCAAGAAACTCAGCACTAAACATGATCATAGTATTTTTTTACTAGTAGCTATTTGAGAGTGGCTCCTCAAAATCACGTTTGAGAGAACACTGAGATCTCACACCACTACCCCACCGTGACGCAACTTCGGTGCTTCGGCCAGCGATGATATATCAGGTGAGATATCCGGTAGGGTATGCTCTTGCTGGCTACTATATCGAGCGAACGAGTGGTTCAGGGGTCCAACGGTATGTTCCGTGGAAGGGTGATATGATTTATCCCAACTGAAGTCCTGAAAACAGTAGTTTTTATACTTTATAATGCATTCTCACCGCCACTCTAAGTATAGATTCTATATCCAAGGCTAGAGATACGGTCTGAAAGCGGTTCATCAAACTTCTGCCATCGTCAGTGTCAGTGATCATGATAAACTGATTTTCATCATTGAGGAAGATAGTTCTGACGAACAAGACGTCTACGGTATCGAACTGTACTTATTTCTACACGTTAGGTCTGTTTTCCTAGAAATCTTCTACTCTGTCGGATTCAGTCAGGAAAATATAATTCATCACCCACTTCGCTGACGAAGGACCTGCGAATTCATGGATTGGAGTCGGATGTGTTACTTGAAAGAGAAATTTGTAAACCTCGTAGAAAGAGAGCACTGGCAAAGGTATTGGAAGTAATCTGCAAAATGACCGGAATGAGCGCGCCTATTTATGGAATGGATACTCATCTCCATTGATATACCCTATGCTCATAAGAATGATAAAACTATCAATCATCTTATTTATATTAAAATAGAATATCGTCGTTACTCCGACCAGATTGGCATCAGTGATTGCCAATATATTGAAGCGCCATCAACCAAGTCTACCATGCGAGCTATTAGTTGAAATTGTAGATACCTGGTCCACATTTGGACTAGCATAGTTACTCACTGCGCCCATGTCCTGGAAAAGAAATATTCTTAGTGACGGTTGCTCATCATTATGTTTTACAGGAAAGCAAAGGAAGTATGGTAGAATAGTATTTCTTTTATTATCTAATATGGAAAGATAGCCATTCATATAGAGCGCTGTAAATATGGCTAATGTTGTGTTAACTTTGGATTCTAAGCCCAATCGCTCCAATGGGTGTTGTCTCTATAGGAGTACTCGTTACTCAATACATTCGCCTTCTGCGGACCTTCAACCTCGAGAAGGTAACCCAAAGCACACATATCAAAAGAAACTTTTGGTTGCACTGAGTAGAAATAGTCATACTTCTCGTGCATGGCGTCTCCTAGTGTGTTGACATTGCATTGGGGATGCAAGGTTTTCCACGGTTTCACACATACCTCGCCCTTGCATGACTTGAGCACCATGGTGAGCGCATCAAGTCGCGTTTGCAAAGCATCGATCTTGAAATTTCCGATTGAGCTATTTGATCCCCATAGATTGTGCATCTGGTGAAGATCGGTCTGGTCACAGTCAGAATCAGGCACAGCATCCGGAGGCAGACGCGGGACGGCTAACCTTCATGTCATAGAGCTCATGTTCATTAGTGCACCATACTGTATATGATATGTCATAATCAGGCGATACAATGCGCAGACTCTTATATGTATTGTTTGGTAACTTGGCATTACCGCTGTAAAGTCCCTCGCCGAGGCTTGGACCCCAGAACTCCACATTGACATGCTCGATTTTGGCATCTTCAATGTCCGCAGTAGCTATAGGCATAGGTGTTCCATCAAATTGCTTTCGCAGTGGAATGTTCGCGAGTTTGAGTATTGTAGGCGCAATATCGGTGTGGGTAGTTGGAAGCTCAATAGTATGGCCTTTGGGCACACCTGGTCCACGAATGAACATAGGTACGCTGATATCTTCTTCATATGAAGAGCATTTGCCTGGGCTGAGACGGTGTTGACCAATGTGGAAGCCATTGTCTGCAGTGTAGAAGATGAATGTGTTTTCCAAGACATTCATAGCTTCGAGTTTGTTCACTACTGCCTCGATAAGGTCATCAACAGATGCGAGCGCTGCAAGTCGAAGCCGATAGAATTCGTCGTTATAAGCAAGAACGGTATCATTTAGTCGTGGTAAGCCTTTCACGTAACTCGCACCACTTGCCTGTATTTACATGTTAAAGATAGCCGCTATAGATTTCAGTGCTGCTTACCATCTCAGGGTTGAAATTTGGCGTGCGTGGCACCTTGACCCCATGGTACAAATCCTTGTATCGCTCCGCAGGTACAGGTGGGTTAAAGACAGCCTTGCCATCCTCAAAGGTGGTTTCTGAGTGAGGAGCGATAGGCATAACTCCAAGAAAGAACGGTGCATGTGATTTTGCCGCCTCTTCGAGGAAGCCAATAGATTTGTTAGTAATAAGATCTGTGCTGTACTGCCCGGGATAATTCTTTGGGGGTTCTCTGTTGCGCTGCATTGTGGCGTTGTTGTAGACGTATGTCCCTGGGTCGATCAAGACTTGGAGGACTTAGTATAGAATCTTGAAAAGTAACAAGAGAGCTCAAACGCACAATCGGATCCATTCCACGCATTTGGATATGGGTTGTTATAAGTTGACACGGAATGAGAGTTCATCAACTTCCCAGTGTAGTAGGTATTGTACCCTGCTTCCTGAAGCCAAACAGGCAGGTAATTATCATTGAATCCTCTCTCTATGAACTTCGGATAACCACCTGTTTTGACTGTTAGATTTGCCACAAAAATGAAGAGGTCAGTCTACCAAATGGTGGGGAGACATCTGTAACATTGGTGTTGTGCCCCGCCATGCCCGTCCATAACGAAACCCGTGAAGGACAACATACAGACATTGTTACGAAATGATTTTTGTATGTGACCCCCTGGGAAGAAAAGTGTTTTCGGATTGCGGGTTGGTAGTCTAACGAGTTCATTTGTAGGTCTTGGTCGTCTGTCATTATGAAGACAAAGTTCGGCCTCTTTCCTGGTTGCAGCAGGTTTGGTGCGTTTAATGAAGCGCTGGTGGTAGGACCTTGGCACAGCAAGCATTGACGAGAACCTCCAGAATTGGACAGCGCGCCATAAAGGAGTAGACTACCTGCAAGTAGTAGAGAACCAAAGTTAAAAGCCATTCTTAGTAGGTGACAATGATAGTGACAAACTTGTAGATAGACTACCAATAGTCAGTGCGCTTTTTCCTTAAATATTCTACAAGAACTAGTTCATGACGTGATTTTAGTGCATGTGTGCGAATACAGACCCACCAAGATTAAATTTTGTTGCGCCCATCTCTTAATCACATCATTATTAAGAGCGATAACGGGAATTTATTATCTGCTGCTGAATGAGTGCTAATATTCCTTAGTTGATAGGGGTCTTTTAGGTGAGCTAGCACACTTAGTCGAACAGTCTCACCAATCGACATCGAGAGTCACACTTCAGCTAGAGTATGGATGGAGCAATCTTCAGCATTTCACTAGGTGAGGCTTATATACAAATAAATATAGCGGTTTTTACGACATATCGAAATCAACATACACGCTCGCTTCCGTTTCGTAGATAATATGGTAATAATTCGGCACTCTACCAAGATAGATCAATGACTCCCTGGTCTTCCCTGGAATATTGGTGCCCATATATCACTACCATAAAGTTAGTTTATTCTTCTTTTAGCGCTCAGTAGTAAGGATGCGTTCGCAAGCTTCCATATAAACTCCTTCCATTCATCTTCACTCCGCTCATGTGCCTGAATCTTGCGGAGCGAATTTCACTCCACGTAGTTGATCATTTGTAAAATCTAGTTGCCCTGTAGCTCAGCACACGTTGGTTCATTGCACAAGGTAGTTGGGGCTTGCGGGCCGTATGTGAAAAACATATTAGGGAAGCCTGCCACTGCCATGCCGAGATACGTCTTTGTGTCGTCTTTCCAGTGTTCACTCAAACTTTCGCCCAACGAGCTGCGGATGTCGATCTGTTTCAAACCTCCTGTGGTTACCTCGTATCCCGTCGTGCTGATGATGTAGTCAAACTCGTACTCATTATCAATGGTTTTAATTCTGGTCTCAGTAATTTCCTGGATCGGTGTACCCTTGTCACGGATGTCAACCAAAGAGACGTTCGGTTTTTCGTACATCTTAATGTAGTCATTCTCCAGCGAGATGCGTTTACATCCAAAGGCGTAAGGTTGTTCCATCGGTGCAAGAATGTCCGCAACCTTAGGTTCTTTGATCCTAGCTCGTGTCTTGTCCCGCCAGAAGTTGTATGCTTCACGATTAGCTTCTTGAGTGAAAAGCATGTCGTTGTATTTCGCAAGCCAGAACTTGAAGTCTTCTTGTTTCCATAATTCTTCATATGTTTTTAGTCGTTGTTCTGGAGTATCATCAAAGGTTGAGCGTGGAAGAAAATTAAAAGAGAAACCTGAAAAGCTACCTGGTCATTCAGCAAAAAGCTTTGAATAATTGGGCTTGGGAATTGCTTGTTGGGGAGCCTCGTAGTTCACTTGTTCCATTGGCAAAGATATATGCAGCGTCCATTAGAACCCAGTAAGATGGCCCGCAACCTTGCTTAGCTCTTGAGCCAATTGAATGCCAGTTGATCCAGTGCCGATAACAGCCACCTTCTTGGCTCGGAAGTCAGGCTCTTCATGAGGCCAATTCGATGGGTGTAAGAAGGTTCCTAGCGCAAGTGGTTAGTAGGCTTCATAGAGACATATATGCATGCTAACCTTTGAAAGACTTTATTCCTTTCCAGTTGGGAATATACCGCTTCGCTGCAAAACCCGTGTTCAGCAGTAGGAACTTCACTTTGTAAGTCATCCCGGTATTAGTCTTCAGAGCCCATTTCGCATCATCGTCACCCCAAGCCGCTGACGACACAAAGTTATTGAACTCCGTGTCCTTCCTCAGGTCCCATACCTTGGCCACGTTTTGGAAATAGTCGCGGAGCTCCTCGCTGCCTGGAAAACGTTGCTTCCATGTCCATTCTTTCCATAATGCTGGATCAGAGATTTCATAGCTGGGAACAGCACTATCGACGCGTGCACCGGAATACCGGTTCTAGTACCAAATGCCTCCGTAATCTGATCCTTGTTCCACAAGCTTGACACTGTAGCCAGCATCTCGGAGAATCTTAAGCTGGTATACACCACCGAAGCCTGCACCAGCGATCAAAGAGTCGTACTCTTTGAACGAAGCGTCATCGGCGACTTCAGACGGATCCATGTTGTGTCGCACAGCTTCACAATGTACCACTTGAAACGGATTATGACGGAATAGAGTGAACATTACGGCTTTCGTCGCCAGAGGAAGAAAATGAAAGACTCCATTAATTTAGAAGGGAATGATGGATTTATCCTCGGAGAGTGAGCGTCTTGGTCACCTCAGCTAATTGAGTACCACTTGATATGCACGGCCGTCACATGCGCAGAATGCAGTATATTGGCTTATCGATGATCATTACTTGAAGTGAGATCCGGACGAATGGTGGTAATAAGTGTCGGTCGAAGAGGTATGTATGATATGTAGGTGTTTAAAATCATTCAGTTGTGTGGCTGGCAACTACTTATTGAAGTCACCGAACTATGATTCCTACCCACACGGGGTGGTTTGTGGTTACACTAACTTCCACAATAGCATACTATGGCGGCTGGAGCGGATATTCGATGCGGAGACCTCGCTTCTGTCCTGCGATCCTGCGGAAAAGGGCACATGGGCGCGCATCAGCTGTTGGCACGCCTAATGCCGCTCCTACAATAGAAAAACAACACGGCGCATTAATTTCAACTTGGGTTTCTCGGAGCGCTCATCTACTATCACGATAACTAGTGTCACGCGGTTAACCACTACCCTTCTATCACACCGACATCCAAGTACAGCGCACGGCACGACCAGGCTACCGTACCTTCGTCACACTAAAGTGCTAGGCTGCCACACGGAGCTTATCACGTCTCGTTTCTATCGCGCGCCCACCGCATTCCTTCACGAGCTGATGCGTCTTCTAGAGTACGGAGAAGATGGTAACCTTACGATTACCAGCTTCGATGACGACGCGATACCACCTTATGCGATACTCTCACATACCTGGGGGGCGGACACAGAGGAGGTGACCTTTAGTGACATCACAAAGGCTGATAGCAAGCATAAGCTTGGCTATGAGAAGATTCGCTTCTGCGGAGACCAGGCACGAAAGGATAAGTTGCAGTACTTCTGGGTTGACACATGCTGCATCGACAAGACAGACCTGAATGAGCTCTCTACAGCAATTAGGTCTATGTTTCGCTGGTACCAAAACGCGACCAAGTGCTACGTGTACCTACCTGACGTTTTGGCAAATGAGCAAAGATCAGATGAGATGTTTGCCCAGCCCTGGGAGCCTGCCTTTAGGTCAAGTCGTTGGTTCACACGCGGGTGGACGCTTCAAGAGCTTCTTGCACCGAGCAAAGTAGAGTTTTTTACTCGAGAGGGAGAAATGCTTGGTGATAAGACGTCGCTAACGCCATTGATCAGCAAGATTACTGGCATCCCACCCCAAGTGCTCCAAGGCACACTTGCCCAGTTCGACATCGAAGAGCGCCTGCGTTGGAGAGGGCACAGACAGACTAAACTAGAAGAAGATATGGCATACTCATTGTCAGGTATCTGTGATGTTGATATTGCGCCTATATATGGCGAGGGCGAAAAGGCAGCTTTCGGACGGCTGCATGACAAGATACGAAAGTTGAAAGACTGCGTCCGCGACTTGCGTTCCAGTGACCCTTATGATGATAAGAAACGTATCGAGGATACAAAGGGCGGACTGCTAGCAGACTCCTACCGCTGGGTTCTCAACAACACCACTTTCCAGCAATGGCAACAGCACCAGCACACACAGAACCCACACACTCAGCTGCTATGGATAAAGGGAGATCCTGGTAAAGGGAAGACGATGTTGCTCTGCGGCATCATCAACGAACTGCAGCAGACCTTCACTCCCCAAAGCACTCTTCTAGCGTATTTCTTTTGTCAAGCAGCCGACCCACGAATAAATAGTGCCACGGCTGTGCTACGAGGCCTACTATACATGCTCGTTACTCAACAACCATCTCTTATGTCGCACGTTCTCAGGAAGTATGAGACTGCTGGAAAGGCCTCCTTTGAAGACGCGAATGCTTGGGTGGTTTTGTCGGAAATCCTCGAAGACACACTTCATGACCTACACCTGCGCCCAACGTATTTGATCATCGATGCGCTCGACGAGTGCGTCACTGATCGACCCCACCTCCTAGAGTTCATCGCCAGGCATTCATCTATATCTCCCCGAGTGAAATGGATAGTTTCGAGCCGTAACTGGCCAGAAATTGAAGAGCACCTAGAGCAGCAGGCAGGACACCAAGCGACCTTGAGCCTCGAGTTGAACGCGGAGTCAGTTTCAGCAGCAGTTGATCTCTTTATAGAACGTAAGGTGGATCAGCTGGCGCGGGAAAAGCAATACAAGGCAGAAATTCGCGACGCTGTACTGCAGCACTTGAGGTCGAACGCCGGCGATACCTTCCTCTGGGTGGCGTTGGTGTGCCAGGATCTGAGGAAGACACCAAAATGGAGCGTGCTAAAGAAGCTAGCTTCAGTATTCCCACCTACACTGGATTCTTTGTATGGGCGAATGATGGACCAGATAAGCGAGTCAGACTCCGCCGAGATCTGCCAGCATGTACTGGCTTCTGTTGCTATCTTGTATCGACCTGTCACGATCTCTGAATTGTTTGCACTGGTGGAGCAACTTGAAGACGTAAATGACCTAGAGACGAGGCAGCAGATTATCGGCTACTGTGGATCCTTTCTCACATTGCGAGAAGACACAGTCTACTTTGTGCATCAGTCCGCAAAGGACTTTCTCTTCGCGAAGGCATTCAATAGCGAAGTCTTTGTAGATACGATCGAAGACGTCCATCAGAACATGTTTTCAAGGTCGTTGTCCATTCTAGACAGAACATTAGGCAAGGATATGTACAGTTTGGAAGCGCCAGCATATCCTGTCGAGGACATCGAAACAAATGGTCCAGATCCGCTCGCTGAGTCGCGATATTCATGCGTCTACTGGATTGACCATCTGTACGACTCGAAGCCGGAACCTTCACAAGTTGCAGACCGAGTTGGCGAGTTTCTGAGGGAGAAGTACCTTTATTGGCTAGAAGGACTTAGTCTATGCAGAGGTGTAGGTAGAGGCGTCGTTTCGATGACAAAACTGTGGTCTTTAGCGCAGGTAGGTTGCCCAGATCATGCGTTGACGTGACTATACTGATGCTGGTAGGGAATGCGCAACCAAGAAGAGCTTATCCAGATTGTTGAAGATGCGCGCAGATTCATCATGTACCACAGGGGAGCGATTGAGGGTTACCCTCTTCAGACTTATGCATCCGCAATCCTCTTCAGCCCAACGGGCAGTTTGATCAGGCAATTGTTCGAGCAAGAAAAGCTGGACACGATCAAGATCAGGCCAGTATTGAGCGAGGGATGGAGCGCGTGTCTGCAAACGCTCGAGAACCATGGCAGTGATGTCACTTGTGTGACCTTCTCGCACGACTCAACACGACTGGCATCAGGATCTGAAGACCGAACTGTGAAGGTGTGGGACGTCAGCAGTGGCGAGTGCCTGCAGACGTTTGAGGGCCATGAGGATTATGTCACCTCTATAACATTCTCGCATGACTCAACACGACTGGCATCAGCATCGGAAGACAGTACTATCAAGCTGTGGGATACAAGAAATAGCGGCCTGTGTCTACAGACGCTAGAAGGACATAGTGACTGGGTGAACTCGGTGGCCTTCTCACACGACTCAAAACGGCTTGCATCAGCTTCGGGTGACAGAACTATCAAATTATGGGACACAGGTACTGGCACGTGTCTAAAGACGCTGAGGGGTCATAGCGGTAATATTAGGTCCGTGGCTTTCTCGCACAACTCGACACGGCTAGCATCAGCCTCCTTTGATACTACTATTAGGATATGGGATGTAAGCAGCGGCACGTGTTTGAAGACACTCAACGGCCATCGTCTTACTGTCAGGTCTGTAGCCTTCTCTCATGACTCGTCGCAGCTAGTTTCCGGGTCAGAAGACCACACGATTAAGGTGTGGAACACAAGTAGCGGTACGTGCATGCAGACCCTCAAGGGACACAACGATTGGGCAAACTCCGTGGCCTTCTCACACGACTCAACACGGATAATATCAGCGTCTGGTGATGGGACTGTCAAGGTATGGGATCCAAATGGCACGTGTCTGCAGACGTTCGAGGGTCATATTAGTACTGTTAAGTCCATCGCCATCTCGCACGACTCGAAGTGGCTGGCATCAGCGTCGGGTGACAAAACCGTCAAAGTGTGGGATGCAAACAACACGGGTCTGCAGAAACTCGAGGGCCACAGCGGCACTGTGAGGTCCGTGGCTTTCTCACCTGATGAGATGTGGCTAGCTTCGGCATCCAGTGATAGCACTATCAAGATATGGGATACGAATAGTGGCGCATGCCTACAAACTCTGGAAGGTCATGGTAGCACGGTTACCTCTGTGGCTTTCTCCCACGACCCAAAACCCCGGCTGGCGTCGTCGTCTAGCGACCTGACTATAAAGCTGTGGGACGTCAGCAGTGGCACATGTCTGGAGACGGTCACCGTTGACAATCCCGTCTTCGAACTCTCATTTGATGTCACTGGTGCTCGACTTGTTACTGAAACAGGCACCATCAACATTCAGACCTTAGAGATGTCGTTGCCCAGCACAATGGATTTCCCAGGGCCGACGCGCCGCTCGACAGATCTGGGGACTGGCTTTAGTTCAGACGGCATATGGATTCAGCATGATGGGAAAAACATGCTATGGGTACCGTCGGAGTACCGACCGTCACGTTCGGCCGTTTGCGGGACCATGGTTGGCGTTGGTGTTGGGTCCGGCAGAGTCTGGATTTGCAGTATGGATCTCTAGATCACTCGTTTTCATCTCGCATTCGAATATAGTGGCTATAATTTTGGTACAAATATACATTTTTCAATCCTACCAGGAGGTTTTCTTTACAGGTCTCTACTCGACGCTTTCCCTTAAAATAAAACATAGATAGTATTGCGTATCTAGCCATGTGAGTGTGAGGTGAAGAAGTATAGCACAGTGCTATGTATGCTTGCGGAAACCAGCTAGCATTAGTCGCAGTTATCTTAGGTGCCTCTTCTATAGGTGCGGAAGTACTGTCGAATCAGTCACAGGTGTACAACGACATCCGAGCATGGCCACTGAAACTACTTTGCATCCGGTTGGATGATAGAGAAAAGGAGCAACATATTTTCCTTTGTTTTTGCTATTGGTAAATTTCCCTCAGAAGCGTAGATAAAGGCCTCGAAATTCTCTCTTTGAGACAAAAGCATTGGAAGAGAAAAACAAGATATCTACAACTGCAAGAAAGAAAGAACGAGGTTGCAGTATGCATCTGAAAAATGCATCTCATTGCACCTATTACAAGGCCGCTATCAATCATATCCATGAGTAACTATGTGCGCAGCCGCCGACATGTTCATGCCCTTCACTGCTTCTCCTAGCCCTGGCTACGTTCTTCTTAACAGTACTTGCAGCTTCTCTCTCTTTGGGAAACCCGCCCAAGAAATTGCATACATAGCAACTGCCTCTGCGACACCCATGGTACGCAGCACAAGGGCATCCATGTTAAGGTTGTTAACAGTATCGCACGCTGTGTGGTAACAGGAGTCGTACGGACTACCAGCCTCTCCACCAAACATTACAACTTCTTCAGCAGTCTTATTATTTTTGCACCAGTAAAGGTCCCGCCAACTGGAATTCCCTCGTTAAGAAACGCTTCGTAATCAGAACGGCCGTCAAATTGAGCCGCGGTATAATTCTGACCAGCAGCTTGAAAGTATTTTTTGGGATAATGCTTGTAATTCGGCTGAACCAGAGGGGCCAGCGGTGCCAAACGCCTTACCGTCGCCGTCATAGATAGCATTGACGTAGTTGGGTGAAGCAATCTAAATATAATATGTAAGGATGAGGGCCTTTGGCGGAATATTGGTCCTGTTCAGGGCCGGCAACATACCATATCAAAGTTTAGATAAGCGCGAATCTTAGATTTCTCTGCTGCAGACAGGGTCTGGAGAAAGTGGGATGAACCCGGATGCTGGTATAATTCTTCGGCAGTCCAGAACGCAGAGGTTACAGCACTGTTGACTGTATATCCTGAAAGTGCTCTTGCGACTTCAAGGAGAGCATTTATACCACTGCCGTCATCGTTGATACCCGGGCCAGCGATAATTGAATTGGTATGAGCACCGAGAATGAGCTTGTTGTTTTAGTCGTCAGACTCAGCAGTTGCAAAGACATTGGATGTGGTAACGTTACAAATGTCCATAAAATCTTAGCATGATCCTGATTCCTTTGCGATGTAAAATTAGGAAAAGAACTTCGAATCGATCAACGTCATTGGGAAATTAATTTGCAATCTGCCAAACTGTGCTACGCGATGTCGGACGAGTCTCGTTCTTTGGCTCATCTACGGATCAAGTCGCCAATTGGCCAGATCATTTTCAATTCTGATCAGCATTTACCTGTCGAGATATCGAAACTAGCATTAATGTTTTCTCCGCGCTTGAGAGTTTCAACAATAGGTTCAGAGACATCCTTGATGATATTTAGTGTGGGGACGTAAGGACCCTGAGGGCGTGGGGGAGGAAGAAGCGTTCCTTGCACAGGGCCGTCATCACTGATGCTATACAAGATAGCTCCAGAGGCGCCTAAAGAGCCGGCAAGTGCCCATTTGATACCAAAATCCCAAATTCTACGGGCAATAATGGCGATCTTTTCCGCTAGGTCTGCTGGATAGTCGGTCTATATTGTTGCAATTTGGTAAGAAGTCGGTCGTTACACCATAGACTCAAAAACATGCCTTGCTACATCCACCATTGACAATCATTAATGGCACTGTTACTTTCCCACTCGGAGAAAATTCGAATAAGGAGAATGAGGACTTTGGCATCTTACTGCCATCAATCGAAAAAGCATTGACAGCGCCAGCGAATTGAGCAATGGCCCAGACAGACTGGAGAGAGACGTCGTATTATTTGTTCAGAGCCTCAAGTCTTTCTTTGATCCACGTAATCGTCGCTTCGTGTCCAGGGCGAGAAACCATTCGATTTCTTTCGTTCGTAGCATAGGCGAAGGATTACAACTGTTGAGAACCTACCCATAGGTTATCGCGCGAAATTTCTGCTTTCAGAAGTTCCCAATGCGTTTGTCAGCTAACAATTTGTTCAGTACTTTAGCTCTTCCCAAGAATGCCGTACAGGGTTTACGGGGATGTTGCTGCTCGCAGAGATGCAAGCAGAAAGCGCGCCAATCGTAGCCAAATATCTCATGTCACATACTTACTTTGAGCAATAGAGAGTAAAATTCCTATGGAAGATAGTGCCTCCAACCTGTATTATATAGTTTTAGATTGTGCAGCCGTTATGCCACGGATTCGCCCGTTTCGCAAAAAGTTCCGGGGTTGCCCCGGCCAGTGAAGAGTAGTACTGGGACCGAAGTGAGTAGTGCCAAATGCATCATTACGGTGGTACTATATTTTGGGCGTGTTATAATCAACAAGAATTGAGATGAGGTAAGAGTCCGGAAGAGAAAATGTCTCATCACACGATGCATCCTAGCACGCTTGTTCGGACGCCAAAGATAGCACATGCAACAGTGTTGAGTGTATGTAAGCAGTCATGTTCGAAAAAATGTTGATGTTACTATCTCAAGCTATCTTGAACGCTACCCCAAAAGGATCTCGAAAGAAATCTGGACAAAAATCAACCAAAGTAAAGCCCGTAAAGAAACTCAAAGAAAGAACCACTAGCATGCAGTAGTCTAGGAGAGATGCGATGATAGCTGGAATTCTCTAATCAACGCAAAAGATTGCAAGCCCATAGGGACCAACGCTGTAGCGCAGTGCAATGCACGGATACCACCATACCAACCCTCCACTACCTTTCCCATCCTCACCTCATCCACCCCTCTAACACCCTCGCCTCCACCTCCCTCACCAAAACATGCACATGCTCCAAACTCCTCACACTCTGCAAATTCGTCGTATTCTTAAACCAAATCACCTTATCACCCTTCACGTCCTCGCCGGACTTGGCCCTAAACTCTTTATCCACAAACGCATCCACCATTCGCTTGCCTTCAGTACTCAGCGCGCCCTCCGCATCAACGGGGAGTCGCTGCTTGAGCCACACGACGATATGCGTGATGCCATCTTCAAATGCGTACGTCCAGTCGTTTCGGAGAATCTTGAAGTCTGCTGTGTCGGCAAAGGGCATGGGGTTGGCGACGTCAAAACGTAGTGCGCCCGTGTCATCCTCAATGGGCTGCCAGTGAAGGCGTTGGTCGAGGAGGTACGTCATTATGCTGCCGTATTTTGCTTTGGCGTGCGCCGTCCATGCGAGATATGCTTTAAGGGAGCTGGGCCAGCGTTTGAGCTCTTCGAGCTGGTTTGCAGAGATGAGTTCGTGTAGGTTGGACCATGAGTGAGGTGTGAATTCTGCGTCCGTAAGGGAGAGCTGCTGCCAGTCGATTGCGGTGAGGGGGAAAGGTGGGTTGTCACGTGGAAACGGAAGCGCCGTTGGATCAGGGTTGGATTGCCATTGGGCTTGGAAGACGGACGGAAGAGATGACTCGTCGATGCTGAACTCGGGTGACATTGCGGTAATAGTGTATTGTGATTCCTGAATTATCCCTGGCTCACTATCTCATATGTGGGGTGCTTGAGGCCAGAAACGGTACTATTTCGTGATACTTGCTGGTATGACGACTGGATTTCGATTGCGGTGAAGGTGTGAGCTAAGCACAGAAGAAACAATCAAACTGCGGCGGTACAAAAGAGTGAGCGAAAGATCTCTGATAAATAAATCAGCAAATGCATCTCGCCTCAACGTGTCTGCATATGGGTACGGATGCTTTACCCGATTCGGATGATTACAGCAGCCTATACTAGAGTATCTTACATGTGCATAATCACAACGTAGCACGACGTAGATGGAAAAAACTTGGTTGATTTTGGACCCAAAAGATGGACAGAAGAAGCCTCAGATGGGTATCATGACATGTGTTCAGACAAACCTACTCTACTAGCTGGCCGCTCTACAACTTTTCAAGCAAGATTCTTGTGCCCGCATTTCCCCGAGGCGCAGCTTCCGACTTCTCGCCCTTTTTCTGCTTTTTACCCTTCGGCTCTCCATTCTTGCTGCCTGGAGGGTTGGCAGCAGCTTCCAATGCCTTCTTCTCCTTCTTCAATGCTTTCAACACCTCATCCTTCTTTGCGAAGCCTTCAGCTTCGGTCATCGACACAACAACAAACGACCCTTGGCCAGTAGCCCAGTCAACGATCTTGTCCTTGATCTGGGGCCAAAGCAAATCTGCAAAACCAAGAGCGGGCTCAACAGGAACAACCTTCTTCGCGACTGTGTCGAATTTGCCGCCTTGTACAAGCATCTTGAGCATGTTCTTGCCATGACTGGTAGCTTTGTTGTCGCCAGCTGAAGCGGGGAGAGAAGAGTCCAGAATCGACTGAGAAAGGCGTGCGACTTCTGTCAGGGCCTCCTTGCGCTTAGTTGGCTCGACCTCGGGTGCTCCAACAAGGACTTCGCCCATGAATTGCAATCCGAATGCAAACGAGGCAAAGTTCGCGGCTCGTGCAGTGACTGCTGTCAGCAGCTGCGGTTCAATGTTCTTTGCGATCTCCTGCAGACGGACATTTGGGTCCTTCTTAGATGTTGTCTGACGAATGGCGTATATCTCAGCCAATCGCTCCCTAGTGTTGTCGTCCAACAGCCACTTGGCATCGGCTGCGAATGGGTATAACAGAACTGTACGTGCGCGAGCATCGTTCACAAGGTTGAGCACCTTTTCGGGAAGGGAGTCGTTGTTCGGGAGGAGTTCGCTGAAGACGGATTTCGCAGAGAGCTTGGTGTCATCTGTGACAGCCAATGCGGCAAGAAGAACGTGGTGAGCATGCTGATCGTAGGCCATTATCTCAACAGTGTCCTTGTATGGTCGCAAGAACAGCTTGCGGTCTTTTGCAGTACCGTACGCAAAGCACAGTGACATGAGTCTTGAGCCTGATTTGGTGAACGCAAGATTCTTTAGCAGATCCACATTGTCGGCCTCCTCGCCTTCCTTTAGTGTCGGATCGGGCTTGAGGTGCTCAAGGAAATCATTTGCTTGCTCGGTGCCGGGTTCGCAGACTAGGAAGTACTGCAGCATAGCGTCGTGCAGCATGGTAAATCCAGTCAGTTTCTTTTGGATGAGCGAATTGATCTGGTTCTCCAAGTAGTCCATGATTGGCTTCTTCTTCTCAGGCGACTCCTTTATGATGGCTGAGAGCTCTGCGCTGTCTGTGCCTTGAGCTCCAAGACCCTTGATAGAAAACTCAGGTCCGTACCACTCTCGAAGTAGGCGGTTCTTCTGTTCGGGGGTAGCGACAGCTCGGTAGATATCGTCGACTATCCATGCGGCTTCGGGGTGGTTGATCATGCGCTTGACATGGCTGTAGAACTCGGTGATGATAAGGTCGCGAATCTCGGGGTCACTGTCAAATATTAGTACGGATATTGCCTGGAACATGACCGGCGAACTCACCCCTTCTCTACCAATTTGGCGATCAAAAACTTGGAGTATTTGCCCTCGGCCAGAACCTTGAACTCTCCCTTCAGTTCGCGGGCAATCATTCTCCTTTGCTCCATGGTTGAGTATTTGATAGCAGTCTGGATGACACGCACAGAGTCGTGCTTGAAGACGAAGTCTTTGACCCGGCCAGTTATGATGTCGAACAGCTCCTTGACGAGTTCCTTCCTCTCATCCTTGTCAACGTGCGACTTGAGCCTAAGCTTCTCCCAGAGTTTTTTGGAGCGCTCAATGATGTCCGCATTGGGCTTCGCGGCCTTGCGTTCTTTGGCAAGTGCTTTTTGTTTCGCATGCGCTTCCCGCGAGTTGCTTACTGGAATTACAGTTAACCAGAGGCGTCAATTAGAGAATGTATCGAATCTTACCATTCAATCCTGCCAATTTAGATTCCACACCATCGCCCTTGGGCTTTTTGGAGCCATCGCTTTCGTTCTTAGACTTCTGTGTCTTGCCGTTGGTCTCTTCAGCTTCTTCACTGCTTTCCGCATCGCTCATCTGCACATCCTCGCCGTCAGCAGCAGAAAAGCCGTAGAAGCCGTTGTCCTGTTCGCTGGTGTCTGATTCTTCGAGTTCGCTAGAGCTCTCTTCCTTGGCCTTCTTTGCCTTCTTTACTGGCTTGACCTCGTGCTTGGATTTGGTCTTTGACGCCGACTTGTCAACTTTGACCTTCTTGCTCTTATCCTTGACCTCAGGCGCACTGCTTCCTGCGGATTTGCGCTTGATTCCGGCCATGGTGGGTATGAATATGTGGTGTTGCGGGCCTGAAGTCCGTGGTCGCAAAAAGTCGCGACTTTCCCAACTTTTTCTCGAAGCGCGGGCCGGGATTCTGCCACCACTAGGCCCTAAATGGGGATAGTGCGGTGGATGTCCCACATGCGACCCATCATCGTTCCTGAGTACTTCGCGACAATTCCATCACATGCTATTATCAAGTATGAGTGATCATATCATTGCAATGTCTCTTGTAACGGTTTGTATCATTCAGACTACCTACAAATCTTAGAAAAAGTATCATTATCAGTGAGATGAATACGTAGTTTTTCAAGGAAACGAAATGACCAAGCATTGAGCTGAAGACTAGATAGTATCAGACGGGTATCTAACACGCCTATATCTCGTTTCTGTACAGTTATTCAGTGCTAGAATGTAGTGTGACATCTTCAAGCTTGTTATAGAATGCTTCTTCAGCCGGGCTTAGAGTTGAACAGCCCAGAATCATAACCTATAATGCAAGACTTCTTATCGTTCTCTCCGCCCCTTTCCCTTCGCTAGTATCATCCAGTAAATCTAGACTACCATAAAGAATTACTCACATCGTCCTCCTACCAGTCTCTCAAGCAGCTGCAGCAGCGCCAAGCCCAACCACTGCACTCACAATCGATAAGGCACGTGCCACCGCGCCGGCAACCCTGCGTTTTGCGCCTTGGTCCCATCGTCGCCTTTCATTTTCCCTCACTTCTACTTTGAACACTCTCCACGCCCTTCTCGCTCCAACACACCCTCACAACCGCCGTAACCGCTCTCCTCAACCTTCCTCCCCGCAAACCCCCGCTACCAGCGCGAAAATAAAGATGTCACAACAATACTCAGGCGGCAACACCGCAGACAACCAACCCACGACCGTCGACGCAACCGCCCGAACCGTCCACTACAAGTGCGGCGACTGCGACATGGACGTCCCGCTCAAGCGCGGCGAGCCAATCCGCTGCCGTAACTGCGGTCATCGCGTTTTGTACAAGCAGAGAACGAACCGGTAAGATGAACTTTTCTTTTGTCCTTGTGTTTTTAAACCTGCGAAGTCCGTGGGTGAGGGGGAACAAGGGAAGCAAAGGCTTTCGTGTATGTGAGAGAGAGAACACAAAAAAAAGCTAACGAGACTGGGAAATATAGTATGGTGCAGTTTGAGGCGCGATGAGGGCGAGTGCAAGCGATACGACGAGTTTTTTTAATGTGCGTGAACGCGAGAGAGAGAAGAATGGGGGAGGTTCATGGAATGTGAGGCAAGATTTGGAACGAAGAAAGCGATAGCAGGAGATTTGAAAAGGAAGCTTGGGTGGATGTAATACTTTGCCAGCGGGGATATTCGTTCCCCACAAGCACGGTGTATGGCGTTGGAAAGGATAACGGGAAAGCTCCGTTGGTACCTCAGGAATGTAAACAGTACAACAGATCGAACTGTCACATCAAAGCAACGGGAGTGGGTCGCACCTTTCTTGAGGCAGGCTTTTAGCTATTCAGTACCAATAGAGCAAGGACATACCAATACAATCAAGTTCTAAACACAGTTTAAGATGATTCAGATGACATATATATCTTCTGTAGTAAGCTCTTCCAATTCCTGTCTTATCCACACCCCTTCGCCTACATTTTCTTAATAAGATGCACTGGAAAAAAACTTTACTTTCGCTTTAGTTTTGATATGAAAAAAAACGTTCAAAAGACCGCTTGAGCTCAAAACATATCCTAGAAACATGATTGAAATAGCTTGATATGACTATGCGCCCGTCGCGTTGGTCCGCCAGGGAAAGACAGGGTGTGCAGAGAAGATACAAGTACGTGTAGAATTTGAACTCGGATAATGTGGGTATGAGAACCTTTGCATCTACGAGCCGCGGAAGGCATCGAATCGCTTATATGTGTATCCAATGAATGGCAAGCTCGTCGCGTACTCGTCTTCACCTGCCTGTGCTGCCTGCGCCCTGTGAGCAGCCGATGTGTCGTTTTGGTCAATCTCATCAATAGGGAAGTATTGCGTGTCAATATTGGACTGCAGCTTGGGCTCGAAAGGAGCGCGAATGCGGCGCAGGCCATCCCATGACACGCCCCGGAAGAAGGGGTGCTGCTTGATTTCGTTGGCGCCACCAATACGACCGAGACGATGATCAGCATCACAGATCAGTCTACGTTTGTTAGCTGCGAACTAGAATAGTTATGGATGTGTGCAAAGGCATACCTTCGAACAAAATCTTCAGCCTCGGTGCCAAGCTGTTGGTCTGGAGGGAAGTGCAAGTTGCGCGGCCAGTCGACAATCTTGCGGTAGGTATCGTGAGGCTCTTCAGCGCAGAACGGTGGCCAGCCGATAAGACACTCGAACATGATTGTGCCTACCGACCACCAATCACAACTGTAGTCGTAGCCCTGGCCGCTGAAGATCTCAGGCGCAATGTAGTCGGGGGTACCAACGGTGGAGTAGGCGAGCTGTCGGCGAGACTTACGCCATGTGTTGATCTGAGTACGGTTGCTGACTGTCAGCTGGATCTGATCGAGATTCATTGACTGTCGGTTGTCGCGGTTTGACTTGTGCGCGCCACCAGCAAGCAGCTTCTTGTAGTACCCAGCATCGTGCTCCTTGTGGAAACCGGTTGACAGACCGAAATCCGTCAGCTTGATGTGGCCGCCCCGGTCGAGAAGAATGTTGTCAGGCTTAATATCACTTGGGAGTGTCAGTGAATCCATGTTGGAATATCATTGCCGAGATACATACCGATGTATGAAGCCAAGCTTGTGGACAGCTTCAATTGCAAGAGTAATCTCAGCCATGTAGAAACGTGTGATATCCTCAGTGAAGATTTCATACTTGATGAGCATGGTCATCAAGTCACCACCGGGCAAGAACTCCATGAGCATGTAAAGGAAGGTATTGTCCTGGAAGGTGGTGTGTAGTTTGACAACCCATGGGCTGTCGGACTCGGCGAGAATGTCACGTTCTGACCGCACGTGCGCCAACTGGTCTTTCTTAAACTACTCAAAGTCAGTCTGATGAGTGTGATATTCGTTTCGAAACAGTCGCATACCATTTCCTGCTTGACGAGCGACTTGAGTGCATAGACTTTGCCATCATTGCGTCGTTGGACCAACTTGACCTCTCCAAAAGCACCCTTGCCGATAATCTTGAGGGTCGTGAAGTTCTCAGGCTTCTCTTTTGTTCGTAGGAATCGCAAGTATTCGACTTCGGCGCGGCGCATGCTGTTTTCCTTGCTCGCTTTCCGGCTATCGGAGATGGAGGGCTCCTTCATGAGCGCCTCGAGTTCAAGCGCTCTACACCAAGGTTAGTCGACACATATAGGGAATGGGGAAAAATCCCACCTTTGGTTCCTGTCGCGTGCTCGCTGGACACTGTCCTTGAAGAAGGTGTTGATAAGGCTCTTGGATACCATGGCTTGCTTTTCTACATTCTCCGAGTATTTTCCGGGGTTCCTTTGGGGTGCCTCTTCGTCGTAGAGCGAAGACGGCCGAGGTCCCGAGCCACCTTGACTTCCATAGCCATATCTGTTGTCTGCCGTACGGGGACGCTGGGGGTTCGGGGAGCCTTGGCGGCCATAGGGACTTCCTGAGCGGCCGCCTCCGAGATGCTGGTGTGAGAGTTGTTGGGCTAGGCCGTTGGCACTTTGATCAAAGCGCTGGCTACCTTGGCCCTGGAGGTTGCCCTGTTGTCCCTGATATTGCGCTTGCTGGTAGGGATTCATAAAGTAGCCGCCGCTGCCATAGCCATTGCCCTGTTGCTGGGCACCCCAGACCTCTTGCTGGCCAGCCTGGTTCGGGTACACAGGTTGCGGGAAGGTCGAGGGGGTCGTGGGGAATGCTCTGCCAGCTTCCTGCTGGTACTGATTGTTGCGGTCACCGTTATTGAAGCCAAAGTTGAGCTGGAGCCGGTTGGACTGCTGGTTATTGTTGTTGTTGCTCATGGTGGGCCTCCGCAATCGCTCTTGAGGGGGGAGTCGGTGTAGTGAAGGATGGGTATCAAGTCGGGCTCAAGACGAGCAGTAGAATGGGCGATATGCCTGGACAAGGAGAGCAGCAGTGCCACAGGCTCACGGGATTGAGGAAAGATCCACGGCGATTATTGAGGAATCTTCAGCGCACTGCTGGCAAGAAGAGGGAGGTGCTGGGGACGGCCGCAGTAGCTCGGTCAGGGATAAGTTTAGGGCGCAGGGACCAACTTCAGGCGGGGAACAGACATGGCCAACAGCAACTCGGTGCGTTTCAAAAAGTCGTTTGTTGCCCAACTCCGGGATTATGGTCACGCCCGTATACAGCCTTATCCATTCTGCTTCTGCCCCCACGGTCAGATCGAGTCATGGCTGCGCAAGCTCGATTGAAAAGTAAACTGCACAGTTGCTGTCAGTAAGTATATACTAACATGTATATGTGCATGCGCTTCGAGGCCTATCGATACGTACGCACGCCACCGCCCACCGCCATCGGCCCAGCTTACAGCACATGTGGATACACAGAACTCAACCAAAGCAGCCACGCGAGAATGTAGCATGAATTGGGTCAGTGGCACAAAAACGTCGCGCGCTACTGTGTGGTGGCGATACACTCCCAAATGGGGCACGTGTAGTAACACGTGGCTACTGACAAAGGTACGGTCAAAGGCATTGATTGAGCGACATTCGACCATCATCCATTACACCATTATTCTAGTACAACTACAACATGCAGACCCTGCGCGAGGGTACAGATCCATCCACATTGAGCAAAATGCTCCCAAATAAAACTCTCCCTCCGGTCACTCTCCACTGTAGACCGCCGCGGGTCCAATATAGAAAGTCGTGTAACACTGTACCGCCGACGGGTATAGAACATTGTCGGCCAAAGGCTGCCGACTGCCCACAGGCAAAGGTATATAATAAGACAAGATATGTAAAGGTGAAGTGTAGTATACGTATGATCGTGGCACCCGTGGTAAATGCAATGGGTCGTTTGGAAACGCCAAAGATGCAATAAGTGTGTGTGTGTGCCCAAGACACTATAGTCATATCGAAGGGGCAGGCGGTTGGTAGAAAAAACATTATGTGGTGGGTAAGTGTCGCAGTCTCGTTCACGCGACTTAGGCAGTCGTGGCCATCAAGGCCTTGACCTTTTCGCGTTCGGCAAGAATTTCAGCTTGAAGTCCTCTGGTTTGCCTCATAGCCTCATCCCTATCCCAATGTTAGTGACAATCATCGAGCATGTATGCAAAATACGTACCTCTCAAACTGCAGGTCGGCCACCTCCATCTGAGCGAGGTTCATGCGGCCGACGACTTCTTCCATTTCGTGATCAGCATCACGGAGAGCCTTCTCGAGCTCCTCTACTCGCTTCTCGAGCATCTCCGTCTTAGTGGCCTCGGCAAACGTCATAGCCGGTCCGCTTGTCGTTACCGTCAGACGGGGAGACTTCTGGGCAAAGACTGGAGATGTTGGAAACTTGGGAGAAAAGGCAGAGGGACTAAGCAGTCCAGACTTGACGCGGCGCAGGTGGTTGGTGTGGCCCTCCTTGAGAGCTTGCACCTCGCCTTCGTGACGGGCAATTGCCTCTTCTGACGACTGTTGGGCAAGCATGACCTTGTCCTCTGCCGCCTTGAGCCTCTTCTCGAGCTGGACAATCTGATCAGTAGACTTTTGCTGCTCTTGTTCTCCGCGGATGATGGCCTCAGTGAGACGTCCTCGGAGAGCGTTGTTGGCGGTCAACTGGGTTTGAATCTTGTTGGAGAGTTCATCCATTCGGGTAGCGGCAGCGAACAACTCCCTGCTGAGCTGCTGCTCCTTGCCGAGGTGTTCAATCTCGGATTGTTGGAGGGCACGAGCTTGCTGGCGGTATTGCTCAGCTTCGCGTTGGGCGTAATCACGCTCTGCCTCGGCATCAGAGATGCTTTGCTTGAGCAGGTCCAGCGTCCTCTCTGTTTCAGCGCTAGCCGCCCCAAGCGAGTCTGCGTCACTTGTTTCTAGCTGTTTCACACGAGCAAGAGACAGTGCGTGCGTAGTTCGCAGCTCGTTGTAAGCCTTGTCCAGAGCCATGGGTTCGTTCTCGATGCGGATTTCAGGTATGGTGATGTCGTGTTCTCGGAGAAGATCACGGAGCGAGCTGGTTTCTTGCTGGGCGCGGTCCAGATCCATTCGCAATCCACCCAAGCCCTTTTCGCACTGCCATTTCTGCTCGAGTGCTTCGTCTGCACGGCGTCGAAGAGAATCGACCTCTCGTCGCAGTCCCGTGACCTCCTTGTGGAACGCAGTTCGTCGGGGAGTGAGATTTAGAGCAGCATCCCTTTCGGCCTCTACCTCTCTAATACGGCGCTGGAACTCTCGTTGCTGCATCTCCTGTCGTTGGAGTAGATGTTTCAATGCTTTGTGTAGCGCATCTCGCTGCTCTTCGAGTTCCTTCATTGGGTTGCTGACTGCTGGTGCACCTACAGGAGACATGTCACCTGATCTATCCTTGACAGAGTTGGATCGTGACAGTGAACCCCTCTTGGAATTAAGACCAGCGGAACTACGAGCTAATGAGTTTGAGCGTGTCAGACCAACGCGCATGTTTGATAGGGGCGTGATGTCGGCTTCCTCTGCAATTGATTGAAATTGGACGGGCTGCCCCTGTTGTTGTTGCAAAAGCTGTTGCTTTCGGGTTTTGGCGAGCGATTCGTTTTCGCTTCGTAATTGTTTGATCTCTTGCTGCATGCGGCTGGACTCGTAGACGAGTTTTTCAGTATCGGCGGCATCTGCCTCCAAGACTTCTAGTCGAGCTCTGAGCTGTGGAACGACTTCGTCGCGCAAGTTGTCGGCCTCGTTGCGATGCTTCTCCAGCTCTTCACGGAGGGCCGTGAGGAGATCTTCAAAGTTCTCCTTAACCTGCCGCTCCTCAGCCAGACGCCTTTTGGCATCTTCAAGAGACAGTGCTAGTTCTTTGACCTGTGGTGCTTCGACTACCGAGCCTACTCTTGACTTGTTGCTGACCTGGTCTTCAAGCTGTTGCACTTGCTCCTCAAGATCTCGGCGTCGACGAAGCTCTTCTTGTAAGCGCTCGGCCATGCGTACTTTGAGAGAAGCGCGCTCTTGCTCGGCCTTTCTCCGCTGCGTGTCCAGCTCTTCAAGCTTGGATTCTGGATCGGTAATGGGGAATCGAACAGAGCTGGTGCCGGAGTCTGAGTAGTAGTCACTGGTTCGTCGGTTATCTGAGATGCCAGTGGAGCTTTCGGCTTTCCACCGCTCCACCTCATCCTCGAGTTCCATCTCTCTTTGAATCGAGGCAGCCAGCTCGGAGCTGACCTCGCGGAGCTCGCGCTCCAGCTCCTCGACGTGAGCATTCATCTGTGGGGAAGAGGATAAAAGTGGGGTTCCGGGGACGTTGAAGTAAGATCCCATAGAGTTGGCAGCTGGTATATCCAGACCGATAGGCTTGGCCTTGTTAGACCTGCTGAAGCGCGGAGAGTCTAGGTTTGGAGAGTGTTCCGAATAGCCAGTACCCGCAGACTCGGGGCCGTTTTGAGCGCGGGAGTTCCAGCCAAAGAAGGAGGTGAAACCTCCTCCTCCCGGGGACTTGGGCTTGTTGTTTTGCTTTGATCGTGAGTCTGCTTCGGGACTGTACGAGTAGGTGTCCATGAAGTCGTCTGTAGCGCCGTCTATGTCTAACTTTGGTTGTGGTCGTTGTGCGTTGTTTGTGTTGTTGTACAATGGCATATTAGGCATGGTAGGAGAGCGGGCGTGTATTCCGCTGATGCCAAATGCTTTCAGGGCCTCTGACCTGCTTTGCTGCTGGGGGTGTATGCTGCTGGCTGGTCGGTCATGCCTTGGTTCTGGCAGAGCGGCCGTCACAGGGAAGCTTTTAGGGGACGTGGATGCAGGTTGCGGCGTAGTTCCCGTCAGAGGGGTCCGTCCATGCGGGTTACTTGGAGAGGAGTTAGCTAGGGCAGGGGAAGGCGCAGGCCGGCGGCGGGAGAGCTTACTCGTCAAGATTGCGAGGCACGAAGAGGTCTTCGTCAGTGACAGGCGGCGCAAGACTGGTATTAAGCGATGGTGCGGCAGTAGTAGCAATTGGCCTATTAAACTGATCGACAAGAAAGCGGCCTACAATGGGCGAGTCTACAGGCAAGGGCTTTCTGCGGACGGGCGGCGACTGGAGGCCGAAGGGAGGAGCAGGAGCAGGTTGGGGAGCCTGGGACCGAAAGGCAGCAAAAGATGAAATGGCAATAGAGGCGAGGGAGGAGCCCTTTTGGCGTGGCGGCGAGGCTGGCAGAGGGCGCGTGTCGGCGCTGGACGCTTGGACGGTTTGCATATTGTCGTGTTATTCCCCCGCGACACCGATATGTAGGTACATGACCTTGCACAAATGGGGAGCTTGATGAAGGTCGAGGGGGTCGCCAAAGACGGTTGCTGGCAAAAGGAGAGTTTACTAGCAGGATTAGGGCCAGGAGTGGCCAGACGCGGCGCTTGGGGAGCGTCGTCTGGGCAGATCACCGCGCGCGAATTGGCTGGAGGAGGGCGCTTGTGCTTGCGGACCTGGCCTGTCATGGGCAGTTCGCGCTGCCTGAGTCGAGAATGTGTGCCGTGCCAGGGGGCAACTGGGGGGCTGCGCTCGGATCTGCAGGTACACGCCTTTATTTTTTATCCGGCCAATTGGCGATGGTGCCTGGCTAAGTCGGGATGCTCGACATAAGGGTGTCCTGGCCGGGCGAGGTGGGCATTGGAAAGCGATGCGCTACTCTAGTAGTCCGCTGCCGGCATGCAAATGGACAGTCAGCATGAGTCTGATCAGTCTGGCATGTGTCGCACGCTCCGGCTCGAGCTTGACATGTGCGGTGGCGGGGGGGTTGCTGGACGTCAAAGGATGAGGCCGTGAAACGCTCCGCAAGGCCCTCAGACGAACTGCCTCCCCCTTGGAGTCGAATCGGGTCTCGGCTGCATTGCTGGATTACAGTAGACTGACAGATAAGTAGTAGACAGCACACCACCCACCTACTATTCTGGGGCACAACACCACCACGCCCGCCCGCAACGGGTGGCTTGCATTGACCAAGATCCAGCCATTGCGTATCTGGCTCGCGCACGCAATTTCGTGCACCGCCCGAATGGGCTAGCCTGTGCCAAGCTTACCACCACCACCACCCGCGAACGGCGGGCTGTGCTTGTCGCCGCCGCATCGCACCAGACGACGACATGAACAGGACCCCTGAAGCGCAATCTAATCCTGCTGGCCAAACCCATCATCCTCCTCCTCTCTCGCCCACGCCGTCAGGCAGACTAATTGTACTTGGTCGCATTTCCCACACGGACTCCCGCACACGCTCTCACACGGCAATTGACCTTTGACCCTGACCTGCATAATTCTCATGCTCCCACTATGCAAATACCCCTCTCCCCTTCCCCAGTGCTATTTTCATCCCCCCCTCCGACTGCCCTTGCCCGTGACCCTTATCTGACACTGGGGGCCACCCCATCTCATTCGTATACTTACACCTAACGACATGCTTAATGCTCCGATACGAAGAGCCCCGCCGCCGCGCTTAATGCCGAGAACCCACCAGCCCTTCCCTCAACGCCATCCTCCCACCCGCCCCTCGTCCCAGCGCTCTTTTCGCTCCGCACGGAGATAGGCAATCTTACGCCCTTCTCTCAATCGGCGCACAAAGTCGGTTACTTCGCGGTCACTGGCTACGGCATCTCCGCCGCCAAATCCTTCGCCATCCAAGAAGCTCTCCTCGAGTCCTCGACACAGGGCTTCTTGCTCGCCTACTGCCGCACTCAGTCGTTGATACAGCGCGGGCGGGCTGAACTCCCGCAGTGCTTCGTCTTGCTCGCTCTGCTTTGCTCTCCATTGGCGCTCCAGAGCACGCATCGCTAACAGACGTGACTGTACGTCATCGCGCTGGTGCCGCACGTGCGCTTCAAGCTGCTTGAGTGATTTGGCAAGTCCTATGTTCTGTGCTAGTAGTGTTTGCAAAGGTGCTGTGGATGCAGGTAGTGAGCCATGTCTTGTTTCGGGATTATGAATTATTGCATGCTGTAGTTCTGGCGTCTGCAGCACATGATGTAAATCCTTGGTCCTAACCCGTACCTTAGCAGAGGCCTTGTCGACGACGTGTAAGAGCTGACGTACGATTTGTCTTTGAGCACATCCGGCAGCCAGCCATCCTCTGGCCCTGGCACTGCTAGTTGGTCCGGTACTTGGTGTCCATGTTGATGATACTGTGTCTGCGAGTGCTGCTGCGGGTCCCCAGATGACGATGCCTGGCCTGGTGGGGGCGGCAGCGGAGGGCCCTGAGATGGCGTTGCTGTTCCACTCGCGCGGCCTGGCTTGGGCGGTGGTGGTGGTGGTGTCGATGCGTCGTACTGATAGAATTGCTGTGAATGGCGCGGGGACGAATATGCCATGGTATGTGCTGCGACTTGAATGCTCGTACGTAGGTAGTGGTTGCATGACGCGGGCCATGGGCGTTGTTGCTAGCGCGTCGAGCTGATCTGATCTAATCTTATCTCATCAGCGCACCCCTGCACTGAGGCCACAGCAGCGTCTACTTACACTTTGAAGCTGTGGACACGTCTGGACGCGCCATTCTACTGCCTGCGCACTCTGACCCTCGAGCACTCTGATCCTCCCTCTCACTCTACTACATCCAGCCACCTCTCCCGCAACTGGCTTAGAGCAAAAAAAATGGTACGCATACCCTCCCCCGCCAAACAAGCAACCAACGCAGCCCGCTAACCTGGCATTGTCGCAACACAGGCCAACGTTATAGCCAACTCCGGCCACGATGACATGATAGTACGTTTGCATACACGCCCGCATGCCTATTTGTTTTCTCCGCCGGGGCGCTCTTGCTGGCGCAATGGCCATCTCAATTACAATGCCAGCATGTTCGGGGTGGCTGCTAACAAACTATAGCATGATGCTGTTCTGGACTACTATGGCCGACGATTAGCGACTTGTTCTTCAGACAAGACAATCAAGATCTTCGAAGTTGAAGGCGACAAGCACACATTGGTAGAGACGCTTAGAGGGTACGTCATAGCCAGCCAGGACTGTGCAACCAAGTCACGATTCACCGCTAACGCATTGACAGACACGAAGGTGCTGTATGGAGTGTCGCATGGGCACACCCCAAGTATGGCAACATCCTCGCCTCCTCCTCGTACGATGGCAAGGTCCTCATCTGGCGCGAGCAGTCCAACAGCTGGCAGAAGATTTACGAGGTCGCTCTCCACACTGCCTCGGTCAACCTTGTTGCATGGGCACCCCACGAGGCAGGCTGCCTACTCGCATGTGCTTCCACCGACGGCAACGTCTCTGTACTCGAATTCAAAGACAACAACTGGACACATCAGCTTTTCCAGGCTCATGGAAGTGGTGTCAATAGCGTATCATGGGCTCCTGCTATTGCGCCTGGACAAGCCGTCAGTGCGGGTGGCGCCCAAGTGGCTGCAAGGCGGCTAGTGACCGGTGGAAGTGACTGCCAGGTCAAGATCTGGGAATTCAGCCCCGACAGCGGCAGCTGGCAGAACCTGCAGATACTCCCTGGTGGTCACCTGGATTGGGTTCGCGACGTAGCCTGGTCACCCACGGTCCTATCAAAGTCATACATTGCCTCTGCCTCTCAGGATAAAACTGTCATCATCTGGACCTCTTCGGACTTGCGAGGCGAATGGAAGCGCACTAAGCTGGATGTTGATGCCGCAGCCTGGCGCGTCAGTTGGAGCTTGAGTGGCAATGCCTTGGCTGTGAGCACTGGCGACAACAGAGTCAGTCTCTGGAAGGAGCGGCTCAGTGGCGGATGGGAATGCGTCAAGACAATTGAGGAGTAGACTGCCGTGCAAAAAGAGAGCCGAACCCTGTAGTACATCCAAACTCAGACAGTCGAGTGTAATCATACATGAGGAATGCCTATTTGCCAATCTGAAGAAGTACTTCGTATTCCACGCGCTGACAAGACTAATGCATCTGCTAAAACTAGGATCAATTGTAATCTAGGCGCGAGGCAAGGATGACTACAGTAATCATTCCTGGCTGTAGCGTAATGAAAGTCAAGGTTGCTTCTCAAGCTCTTTTATTCTTAACACTTTTCATGGCTCGTTATACTGTTGCTACCAGTTCTCTTATCACTACTTTGGAAGATGCTGGAAAGATATAACCCGAGAGAATGTTTAAGCGTAGGTTGAACGCATCTGAGTTCGTGTCCAGGAGACTACCCAGGTTCGAATGCGAGTACCAAGAGGGTAAGAATGGCAAAGACTTGGAGAATAAAAGAAGATTGGCAGTATACCGGGAAACTTGCCGAAATGGGATCATGTCTATAAGTACCTTGATCGCTACGGCAGGTAGAGACTTTTAGAAGACTCCTCTATAAGCCTTGCGTACTGGTCTCCCCCCCCTCAGTTTAACTCTCAAGCCTTCCTTGAGCTACTTCACAGCCACTCCATCACGCCAACCTAATAATCATCTGAAATTCCAGGATTGATTATCACAGTGCACTCTCTAGAACTCAAGCTATATAGTTGATTGTCGAAGGTGTGTTAATCAGCGCAATCGCAGTTATGGTAGCACGAAACCAGGCAGGATTTTACTCCATCTTCAATGTAGTTAGTGAAAGGTACTGATTTATATATATATATGTGTGTGTGTATGCATATTGTGCAGTAGATAACGTATAGTGGCATCCCATGGCACCACTAGGACAGGTTCTGGCAGATACTGCGCTGACAGTGAGAAGAATGATGAGGGTGGAGAGGCTCTTCATGTTGGTTTGATGGGTAGATGAAACATGGTGGTTTGGATGGAGGGGAGTTTTTTTTTAGTAAAGATGCTATATTCGTTGCAAAAGGGGATAGAAACTTATATAGTAACGACTGACAATCAACTTTGAGTTGAGGTGGAAAATGAGTATCAGGAGATTGTTGGTCAAATGCGGCACGGTCATCAGTTTTCCTCGGTCCACCAATTAATCTGCTATCTAGCCTCCAGTTGGTAGTGGCTACGTTAGTTTCTCCCACCAAATCACCGCAGTGTTCGCTATTTTAAAACTTAATTAGGTGGTACTGGTATACAGGGGTGTAACGGCACAGGCAAGAAGTATCGGATTCGTTTCGGACGTAAGGTCACTCAGAAGTATATGGGAGAACGTGGGACACAATTAATCCAAGAATCTGATGAAACACCTATAGGCCTTTTACGAAAGGATATCGAAAAACTACAGAATAAGCTATCATAGATGTTTGGGTTTATATCCTATCAGCTCTAGTCCCGCCTATTACTAAGCTCTCTCCTTTCCTCTTTTTTTTTATTTTTTTATTTTGGTTTAGCGTCCTGTGTCAGCCGGTAGGCTATATAAGACGTGCAGGCTGGGCCTACAAGTATCTACGTAGTTCTATCAATTTGGTGTTGGTGGGGGAGGGGGCTATCTAAATCGAGGTGAG